>NC_072396.2:58476969-58780000 GCF_028885625.2 Pongo pygmaeus | reverse complement strand
TGAAAATGCTTTGTGATATGTGGATACGTTTAATTGAATGAAACCTGTACTTTGATTTAGTTTGTTTCAAACGCTCTTTTTATAGAATCTATGAAGGAACATTTCTGAGCCTGTTGAGATCTCTAAGGAAAAACAGGATATCCAGGGATAAAAACTAGAAAGAAGCTATCCGTAAAAATGTTCTGTGATGTGCAGATTCATCTCACAGAATGGAATCTGTGTTTTCATTCAGCAGGTTGGAAACACTCTATTTGTAAAACATACAAAGGGACATTTCTGAGCTCACTGAGTTCCTTAAAGAAAATCAGAATATCCAGCGATAAAAACAGCAACAGGCTATCTGTGAAAATGCTTTGTGATGTGTGGATTCATCCTACAGAATGGAACCTGCATTATGGTTGAGCAGGTTCAAAACATTCTTTTTATAGAATCTATGAAGGGGCATTTCTCAAACCATTGTAGCCTCTAGGGAAAAACAAAACACCCAGCAATAAAAACTAGAAACAATCTATCAGTAAAAATGCTTTGTGATGAGTGAATTCATCTCACAGGATGGACATTTTGATTCATCAGCTTGGAAGCATTTTTTTTTTTCAAATGTACCTAGGGACATTTCTGACCAAAAATTGAGGCCTGTAAATGAAAACCAAATATCCAGCAAAAAAACTGGAAACAAGATACCTGTGCAAATGCTTTGTGATGTTTGGATTTAGTGAACAGGGTGGAAACTCTGTTTTGATTCAACAGGTTAGAAACTCTTTTTGTAGAATCTATGAAGTTACATTTCTGAGCCTATTGAGGCCTATAAAAAAACTCAAATATCCAGCAATAAAATCTAAAAACAAAGAACTGTGAAAATGATTCTCGATGTGTGGATTCATGTCACAAAATGGAAACTGCATTTTGCTTCAGCAGGTTGGAAACACTCTTTTTGTAGAATCTACAAAGGAACATTTCTGAGCCCCTTGTGACCTATAAGGAAAAATCCAATAATCAGAAATAAAAACTAGCAAGAAGCTATTGTGAAAATGCTTAGTGTTATATGGATTAATCTGAAAGAATGGAACCTGTGCTTTGATTCAGCATGTTGGAAACACTGGTTTTGTAGAATCTACAAAGAGAAATTTCTGAGCCCATTGAGGCCTCTAAGGAAATGTCAAATATCCAGATATAAAAATCAGACACAATCTTACTGTGAAAATGCATTCAATATGTGGATTCATCGAACAGAATGGAGCCTGTGTTTTTATTCAGCAGGTTGGAAACATGCTATTTGTAGAATTTACAAAGGGACAATTCTGTGCCCTTTGAGGTCTCTAAGGAAAAAACAAATATACAGTGGTAAAAACTAGAAAAAAAGCTATCTGTGAAAATACCTTGTGATGTGTGGATTCATCTCACAGAATGTAACCTGAGACTTGACTCAGCAGGTTGGACACACTCTTTTGTAGAATCTACAAAGGGAAATTTCTGATGCCATTGGGTGCTTTAAGGAATAGCCATATATTCAGTGATAAAAACTAGCAACAGGCTATCTGTGAAAATGCTTTATGATGTGTGTATTTATCTCCTAGAATAGAACCTTTGTTTTGATTCAGCAGGGTGGGAACACCATTTTTATAGAATCTACAAAGGGACATTTCTGAGCCTAATAAAGCCTGTAATGAAAAACCAAATATCCAGTGATAAAAACTAGAAAGAACTATCTGTGAAAATTCTTTGTGAAGGGTAGATTCATCTCATAGGTTAAAAACTGTGTTTTGATTCAGTTGTTTAGAAAGAATTTTTTTTTTTCTTTGAGACAGGTTCTCACTCTGATGCCAGGCTGGGTTCCAGTGATGAAATCGCAGCTCACTGCAACCTCCACTTTCCGGGTTCAAGCAATTCTAATGCCTCAGCCCCCTGAGTAGCTGGGACTACAGGTGTGCACCACCACGTCCAGCTAATTTTTGTATTTTTAGTAGTGACGGGTTTTCACCATGTTGGCCAGGATGGTCTCAATCTCTTGACGTTGTAGTCTGCTCAACTTGGCCTCCCAAAGTGCTGGGTTTACAGGCTTGAGCCACTGCACCTGACCTAGAAAGAATTTTTTATTTATCGAATGTACAAAGGAAGATTACTGAAAACTTTGAGGCCTGTTAAAATAAATAAATAAATAACAAGTATCCAGGGATATAAAATAGAAAAAAGCTATCTGTGAAAATGCTTTGTTATGTGTGAATTCACTTTCCAAAATGGAACCTGTCTTTTGATTCAGCAGGTTGGAAACACTTTTTTTTGTATAATATAAGAAGGGACATGTTTGAGCCCATCAAGGTCTATAAGTAAAAACTGAATATCTAGAGATAAAAATTACAAACAAGCTTTTTATGAAAATGCTTTGTGATGTCTGGATTCACCTCACAGAATGGAAACTATATTTTCATTCAGCAGGTCAGAAACTCTTTTTGTAGAATCTTCAAAGGGATATTTCTGAGCGCCTTTAAAACTCTAAGGAAAAACCGAATATCCAGTGAAAAAACAAACAAACAAACAAAGAAAAACCTAAAAACAAGCTATGTGTGAAAATGCTTTCTGATGTGTGGATTCATCTCAGAGAATGGAACCTGTGTTTTCATACAGCAGGTTGGAAACTCTTTTGGTAGAGTCTTTGTAAGGACATTTCTGAGCCCATTGATTCCTATAAGGGAAAACAAAATACCCAGCAATAAAAACTAGAAACAAGCTATCTATGAAAATGCTTTGTGATGTGTGAATCATTTTGCAGAATGGAAAGTGTGTTTTGATTCAGCAGGTTGGAAACACTCTTTTCATAGAAATTATGAAGGGACATTTTTGAGCTCATCGAGCTTCTTAAGAAAACTCAATATCTAGTGATAAAAACTAGCAACAGACTATCTGTGAAAATGTTTTCTCATGCGTGGATTCATCTAACAGTATGAAAACTGTGTTTGAATTTAGCACGTTTTTAAACACTCTTTTTGGATAATCTACAATGGGACATTTCTGAGCTGATTGAGGCCTATGAGGTAAAAATCAATATTAAGCTATAAAAACTAGAAATAAGGTATCTGAAAAAATGCCTAATGATGTGTGGATTCATCTGAAAGAATGGAACCAGTGTTTTGATTCAAAAGGTTGAAAACACTCATTTTGTAGAAGCTACGAAGGGAGATTTCTTAGCTCATTGAGTCCCTAAGGGAAAATCCGAATATCCAACGACAAAAACCAGCAACAAGCTATCTGTAAAAATCCTCTCTGATGTGTGGATTAATCTCACAGAATGGAATGTCCGTTTTGATTCGGCAAGTTGGAAAAACTTTTTTGTAAACTTTACAAAGGGACATTTCTGAGCCCATTTAGCCTTATAAGGAAAAAACAAATATCCAGCTTTATAAACAAGGAACAAGTTCTCTGTGAAAATGCTTTGTGAAGTGTGGATTCATCTCACAAGAGGGAAACTGTGTTTTTTTTTTATTATTCTACTTTAAGTTTGAGGGTACATGTGCACCATGTGCAGGTTAATTACATATCTATACATGTGCCATGCTGGTGTGCTGCACCCATTAACTAGTCATTTAGCATTAGGTATATCTCCTAATGCTCTCCCTCCCTCCTCCCCCCACCCCACAGCAGTACCCAGAGTGTTATATTCCCCTTCCTGTGTCCATGTGTTCTCCTTGTTCAATTCCCACCTATGAGTGAGAACATGCGGTGTTTGGTTTTATGTCCTTGTGATAGTTTACTGAGAATGATGATTTCCAATTTCATCCATGTCCCTACAAAGGACATGAACTCATCATTTTTTATGGCTGCATAGTATTCCATCGTGTATATGTGCCACATTTTCTTAATCCAGTCTATCATTGTTGGACATTTGGGTTGGTTCCAAGTCTTTGCTATTGTGAATAGTGCCTCAATAAACATACGTGTGCATGTGTCTTTATAGCAGCATGATTTATAGTCCTTTGGGTATATACCCAGTAATGGGATTGAGGGGTCAAATGGTATTTCTAGTTCTAGATCCCTGAGGAATCGCCACACTGACTTCCACAATGGTTGAACTAGTTTACAGTCCCACCAACAGTGTAAAAGTGTTCCTGTTTATCCACATCCTCTCCAGCACCTGTTGTTTCCTGACTTTTGAATGATTGCCATTCTAACTGGTGTGAGATGGTATCTCATTGTGGTTTTCATTTGCATTTCATTGATGGCCAGTAATGGTGAGCATTTTTTCATGTGTTTTTTGACTGCACAAATGTCTTCTTTTGAGAAGTGTCTGTTCATGTCCTTCACCCACTTTTTGATGGGGTTGTTTGTTTTTGTCTTATAAATTTGTTTGAGTTCATTGTAGATTCTGGATATTAGCCCTTTGTCAGATGAGAAGGTTGCGAAAATTTTCTCTGATTCTGTAGGTTGCCTGTTCACGCTGATGGTAGTTTCCTTTGCTGTGCAGAAGCTCTTGAGTTTAATTAGATCCCATTTGTCAATTTTGGCTTTTCTTGCCATTGCTTTTGATGTTTTAGACATGAAGTACTTACCCATGCCTATGACATGAATGGTAATGTCTAGGTTTTCTTCTAGGGTTTTTATGGTTTTAGGTCTAACATTTAAGTCTTTAATCCATCTTGAATTAATTTTTGTATAAGGTGTAAGGAAGGGATCCAGTTTCAGCTTTCTACATATGGGTATCCAATTTCCCCAGAACCATTTATTACATGGGGAATCTTTCCCCATTGCTTGTTTTTCTCAGGTTTGTCAAAGATCAGGTAATTGTGGATATGCAGCATTATTTCTGAGGGCTCTGTTCTGTTCCATTGACCTATATCTCTGTTCTGGTACAAGTACCATGCTGTTTTGTTTAGTGTAGCCTTGTAGTATACTTTGAAGTCAGGTAGCATGATGCCTCCAGCTTTGATCTTTTGGCTTAGGATTGACTTGGCAATGCGGGCTCTTTTTCAGTTCCATATGAACTTTAAAGTAGTTTTTTCCAATTCTGTGAAGAAAGTCATTGGTAGCTTGATGGGGATGGCATTGAATCTATAAATTACCTTGGGCAGTATGGCCATTTTCATGATATTGATTCTTCCTACCCATGAGCATGGAATGTTCTTCCATTTGTTTGTATCCTCTTTTATTTCCTTGAGCAGTGATTTGTAGTTCTCCTTGAAGAGGTCCTTCACGTACCTTGTAAGTTGGATTCCTAGGTATTTTATTCTCTTTGAAGCAATTCTGAATGGGAGTTCACTCATGACTTGGCTCTCTCTTTGTCTGTTATTGGTGTATAAGAATGCTTGTGATTTTTGTACATTGATATTGTATCCTGAGACTTTGCTGAAGTTGTTTATCAGCTTAAGGAGATTTTGGGCTGAGACAATGGGGTTTTCTAGATATACAATCATGTCATCTGCAAACAGGGACAATTTGACTTCCTCTTTTCCTAATTGAATACCCTTTATTTCCTTCTCCTGCCTGATTGCCCTGGCCAGAACTTCCAACACTATGTTGAACAGGAGTGGTGAGAGAGAGCATCCCTGTCTTGTGCCCGTTTTCAAAGGGAATGCTTCCAGTTTTTGCCCATTCAGTATGATATTGGCTGTGGGTTTGTCATAGATAGTTCTTATTATTTTCAGATACATCCCATCAATACCTAGTTTATTGAGAGTTTTTAGCATGAAGGGTTCTTGAATTTTGTCAAAGGCCTTTTCTGCATCTATTGAGATAATCATGTGGTTTTTGTCTTTGGTTCTGTTTATATGCTGGATTACATTTATTGATTTGCATATATTGAACCAGCCTTGCATCCCAGGGATGAAGCCCACTTGATCATGGTGGATAAGCTTTTTGATATGCTGCTGGATTTGGTTTGCCAGTATTTTATTGAGGATTTTTGCATCAATATTCATGAAGGATGTTGGTCTAAAATTCCCTTTTTTGGTTATGTCTCTGCCCGGCTTTGGTATCAGGATGATGCTGGCCTCATAAAATGAATTAGGGAGGATTCCCTCTTTTTCTGTTGATTGGAATAATTTCAGAAGGAATGCTACCAGTTCCTCCTTGTTCCCCTGTAGAATCTGGCTGTGAATCCATCTGGTCCTGGGCTATTTTTTGTTGGTAAGCTATTGATTATTTTCCCAATTTCAGAGCCTGTTATTGGTCTATTCAGAGATTCAACTTCTTCCTGGTTTAGTCTTGGGAGGGTGTATGTTTCAAGGAATTTATCCATTTCTTCTAGATTTTCTAGTTTATTGGCATAGAGGTGTTTGTAGTATTCTCTGATGTTAGTTTTTATTTCTGTGGGATTGGTGGTGATATCCCCTTTATCATTTTTTATTGCATCTATTTGATTCTTCTCTCTTTTCTTCTTTGTTAGTCTTGCTAGCAGTCTATAAATTTTGTTGATCCTTTCAAAAAACCAGCTCCTGGATTCATTAATTTTTTAAGGGTTTTTTGTGTCTCTATTTCCTTCAGTTCTGCTCTGATTTTAGTTATTTCTTGCCTTCTGCTAGCTTTTGAATGTGTTTGCTCTTGCTTTTCTAGTTCTTTTAATTGTGATGTTAGGGTTTCAATTTTGGATCTTTCCTGCTTTCTCTTGTGGGCATTTAGTGCTATCAATTTCCCTCTACACACTGCTTTGAATGTGTCCCAGGGATTCTGGTATGTTGTGTCTTGGTTCTCACTGGTTTCAAAGAACATCTTTATTTCTGCCTTCATTTCGTTATGTACCCAGTAGTCATTCAGGAGAAGGTTGTTCAGTTTCCATGTAGTTGAGCGGTTTTAAGTGAGTTTCTTAATCCTGAGTTCTAGTTTGATTGCACTGTGGTCTGAGAGACACTTGTTATAATTTCTGTTCTTTTATCTTTGCTGAGGAGAGCTTTACTTCCAACTATGTGGTCAGTTTTGGAATAGGTGTGGTGTGGTGCTGAAAAAAATGTATATTCTGTTGATTTGGGGTGGAGAGTTGTGTAGATGTCTATTAGGTCCGCTTGGTGCAGAGCTGAGTTCAATTCCTGGGTATTCTTGTTAACTTTCTGTCTGATTGATCTGTCTAATGTTGACAGTGGGGTGTTAAAGTCTCCCATTATTATTGGGTTGGAGTCTAAGTCTCCTTGTAGGTCACTCAGGACTTACTTTATGAATCTGTGTGCTCCTGTATTGGGTGCATATCTATTTAGGATAGTTAGCTCTTCTTGTTGAATTGATCCCTTTACCATTATGTTATGGCTCTCTTTGTCTCTTTTGATCTTTGTTGGTTTAAAGTCTGTTTTATCAGATACTAGGATTGCAAACCCTGCCTTTTTTTGTTTTCCATTTGCTTGGTAGATCTTCCTCCATCCTTTTATTTTGAGCCTATGTGTGTCTCTGAACCTGAGATGCGTCTCCTGAATACAGCACACTGATGGGTCTTGACTCTTTATCCAATTTGCCAGTCTGTGTCTTTTAATTGGAGCATTTAGTCCATTTACACTTAATGTTAATATTGTTATGTTTGAATTTGATCCTGTCATTATGATGTTAGCTAGTTATTTTGCTCATTACTTGATGCAGTTTCTTCCTAGCCTCAATGGTCTTTACATTTTGGCATTATTTTGCAGTAGCTGGTACCGTTTGCGCCTTTCCAAGTTTAGTGCTTCCTTCAGGAGCTCTTTTAGGGCAGGCCTGGTGGTGACAAAATCTCTCAGCCTTTGCTTGTCTGTAAAGGATTTTATTTCTCCTTCACTTATGAAGCTTAGTTTGGCTGGATATGAAATTCTGGGTTGAAAATTCTTTTCTTTAATTAAGAATGTTGAATATTGACCCCCACTCTCTTCTGGCTTGTAGAGTGTCTGCCGAGAGATCAGCTGTTAGTTTGATGGGCTTCCCTTTGTGGGTAACCCGACCTTCCTGTCTGGCTGCCTTTGACATTTTTTCCTTCATTTCAACTTTGGTGCATTTGACAATTATGTGTCTTGGAGTTGCTCTTCTCGAGGAGTACCTTTGTGACATTCTCTGTATTTCCTGAATGTGAATGTTGGCCTATCTTGCTATATTGGGGAAGTTCTCCTGGATAATATCCTGCAGAGTGTTTTCCAACTTGGTTCCATTCTCCCCATCATTTTCAGGTACACCAATCATCTGTAGATTTTGTCTTCTCACATAGTCCCATATTTCTTGGAGGCTTTGTTCATTTCTTTTTATTCTTTTTTCTCTAAACTTCCCTTCTTGCTTCATTTCATTCATTTCATCTTGCATCACTGATACCCTTTCTTCCAGTTGATCGCATTGGCTCCTGAGGCTTCTGCATTCTTCACGTAGTTCTCGAGCCTTGGCTTTCAGCTCCATCAGCTCCTTTAAGCACTTCTCTGTGTTGGTTATTCTAGTTGTACGTTCTGCTAAATTTTTTTCAAAGTTTTTAACTTCTTTGCCTTTGGTTTGTATTTCCTCTTGTAGCTTGGATTTCTTTGATCGTCTGAAGACTTCTTCTCTCATCTCGTCAAAGTGATTTTCCATCCAGCTTTTTTCCATTGCTGGTGAGGAAAAGCATTCCTTTGGAGAAGGAGAGGCACTCTGCTTTTTAGGGTTTCCAGTTTTTCTGCTGTTTTTTCCCCATCTTTGTGGTTTTAAGTACATTTGGTCTTTGATCATGGTGATTTGTACATTATGGTTTTTTTGGTGTGGATGTCCTTTCTGTTAGTCTTCCTTCTAACAGACAGGACCCTCAGCTGCAGGTCTGTTGGAGTTTGCTAGAGGTCCACTGCAGACCCTATTTGCCAGGGTATTAGCAGTGGTGGCTGTAGAACAGCAGATTTTTGTTACCCGTGAATGCTGTTGTCTGATCGCTCCTCTGGAATTTTTGTCTCAGTGGAGTACACGGCCGTGTGAGGTGTCAGTGTGCCCCTACTGAGGGGTGCCTCCCAGTTAGGCTGCTCGGTGGTCAGGGGTCAGTGACCCACTTGAGGAGGCAGTCTGCCCATTCTCAAATCTGCAGCTGTGTGCTGGGAGAACCACTTGTCTCTTCAAAGCTGTCAGACAGGAACATTTAAGTCTGCAGAGGTTACTGCTATCTTTTTGTTTGTCTGTGCCCTGCCCCCAGAGGTGGAACCTACAGAGGAAGGAAGGCTTCCTTGAGCTGTGTTGGGCTCCACCCAGCTTGAGCTTCCTGGCTGCTTTGTTTACCTAAGCAAGCCTGGGCAATGGCGGGCGCCCCTCCCCCAGCCTCGCTGCTACCTTGCAGTTTGATCTCAGACGCTGTGCTAGCAATCAGTGAGACTCTGTGGGCGTAGGATCCTCCAAGCCAGATGTGGCATATCATCTGGTGCACCATTTTTTAAGCCCTTGGGAAATGCACAGTATTAGGGTGGTAGTGACCCTATTTTCCAGGTGCCATCTTTCACCACTTTCTTTGACTAGGAAAGGGAACTGCCTGACCCCTTGTGCTTCCTGAGTGAGGCAATGCCTCACCCTGCTTCAGCTCATGCAGGGTGCACTGCACCCACTGTCCTGTGCCCACTCTCTGGCACTCCCTAGTGAGATGAACCTGGTACCTCAGGTGGAAATGCAGAAATCACCCATCTTCTGCATCACTCACGCTGGGAGCTGTAGACCAGAGCTGTTCCTATTTGGCTATCTTGGCTGCCATCCCAGGAAGCTGTGTTTTGATTCAGCAGGTTGGAAAGAGTTTTCTTGTAGAATTAACAAAGGGTTATTTCTGAGCCCATTGAGGCCTATATTGAAAACTGAATTTCTAGCCATAAAAAATAGAAACAAGCACTCTGGGAAAATGCTTTCTGATGTGTGGATTTATCTCACTGAATAGAACCTGAATTTTGGTTCAGCAGGTTGAAAATACTCTTTTAGTGGAATGCAAGAAGGGATACTTTTAGTCCATTAATGCCTGTAAGGCAAAACAGAATATCCAGCAATAAAAATTAGAAACATGCTAATTGTAAAAATGCTTTGAGATGTGTGGATTTATCTCACAGAATGAAAAATTTCTTTTAATTCAGCAGGTTGGAAATGCTCTTTTTGTAGAATCTACAAAGGGACATTTCTGAGCCCCTTGAGGCTGATAAGGAAAATCAGAATATCCAATTTAAAAAACTGGAGAAATGCTCTCTGTGAAAATGCTTTGTGATGTTTGGATTCACCTCAAAGAATTGGACCTGTGTTTTGATTCTGCACGTTGGAAGCACTCTTTTGGCAGAATTTATGAAGGGTGATTTCTGAGCCCATTGTTGCCTTTAAGGAAAAACCGAATATCCAGCACAAAAATTGGAAACAAGCTATCTGTGAAAATTCTTTGTGATGTGTGGATTGATTTCACAGAATGGAACCTGTGTTTTGATTCATCCAGTTAGAATCAATCTTTTTGTAGAATATACAAAGAGACATTTCTGCATCCATTTAGGCTTGTAAGAAAAAACTGAGCATCCAGCTAAAAAAACCTAGAAACGGGATATCTTTTGATTCACCCAGTTGGAAACAATCTTTTTGTATAATATACAAAGGGATATTTCTGAGACCATTGAGGCTGATAAAGAAAAACTAAATATCCAGAGATTAAAAGCTAGAAAAAAAGCTATCTGTGAAAATGCTTTGTGATGTTTGCATTCTTCTCACAGAATGGAACATACTTTTTGATTCATCAGTTTGGAAACACTCTTTTTGTAAAATCTAAAAAGGGACAATTCTGAGCCTAATGATGCCTACAAGGAAAAACAGAATATCTAGTGACCACAACTAAAAAAACCTATCTGTGAAAATACTTCATGTTGTGTGGATTCATCTCAAAGAATGAAACCTGTGTTTTGATTCAGCAAGTTGGAAAAATTCTTTTGGTAAAATCTACGAAGGGATGTTTCTGAGACCATTGTGGTGTATAAGGAATAACTGAATGTCCAGCTTTGTAAACTAGAAAAAAATCTCTTTGTGGAAATTCTTTGTGATATGTTGACTCATCTCACAAGATGGAAACTGTGTTTTTATTTAGCAGTTGGAAAGAACCTTCTTATAGAAGCCACAAAGAAATATTTCTGAGCTCATTGAGGCCTATAAGGAAAAACCGAATATCCAGTGATAAAAACTGGAAACAAGCTATCTGTGAAAATCCTTTGTGATGTGTGGACTTATCTCACAGAATGGAACCTGTATTTTTTTCACCAGGTTTGAAACACTTTTATTGTAGTATTCACAAAGGGACATTTCTGAGCAAATTGAGCCATATGGGGCAGGGTGTAGGGGGCAAGAATATGCAGTGATAAAAACTAGAAACAAGCTATCTGGGAAAATGCTTTATGATGTGTGGATGCAACTCACAAAGTGGAACCAGCTTTTTGATTCACCAATTTAGAAACGCTATTATCGTAGAATCTACGAAAAGATGTTTCTGAATCCATTGAGGATATAAGAAAATACAGAATATCCAGGGATTAAAACTAGAAACAAGCTATCTTTGGAAATGCTCTGTGATGTTTGGATTCATCTCACACAGTGGAACGTGTTTTTTTCAGCTCTTTTTAAACACTCTTTTTGTAGAATCTACGAAGGGACATTTCAGAGCACAATAAGGCTTATAAGAAAAAAATGAATATTTGGCCTTTAAAACTAGAAACAAACTTTCTGTGAAAATGCTTTGTGATGTGTGGATTCATTTCATGAAATGGAACCTGTGTTTTGATACACCAGTATAGGAACACTCTTACTGTAGGTTTTATGAAGAGACGTTTCTTAGCCCATTGAAGCTATAAGGAAAAAAGAATATCCAGCAATATGATCTAGAAACAAGCTATCTGTGAAAATGCATTGTGATGTGTGGATTCAGCTCACAGGATTGAAACTGTGTTTTGATTCAGCATGTTGGAAACAAGCTTTTTTAAAAAAAAATCTATGAAGGTACATTTTTGAGCCCATTGAGGTTTATAAGAAAAAATGTATACCCAGTGAATGAATCTAGAAAAAAGCTATTTTTGAGAAGGCTTTGTGATATGTGGAATTATCTCACAGAATGAAACCTGTGTTTTGATTTACAGGGTTGGAAATTATTTTATTTTAGAATCTCCAAAGAGACATTTCTGAACCCATTGAGGCCTACAGGGAAAACAGCAAATATCCAGCGATAAAAACTAGAAGTAAGCAATCTGCGAAAATGCTTTGTGATGTGTGGATTTATCTCACAGAATGGAACTTGAATTGTGATTCAGCATGTTGAAAACAATCTTATTGTCGAATCTATAAGGGAACATTTCTGAGCACTTTGAGTCCTATACAGAAAAACAGAATATAAATTGATAAAAACTAAAAACAAGCGATCTGTGAAAATGGTTTGTGATGTGTGGATTTATGTCACAGAATGGAATGTGTGTTTTGATTCGATATGTTGGACATACTCTTATTGTAGAATTTACAAAGAGACATTGCTGAGCCCATTGAGGTCTATAAGGAAAAACTGAATATCCAGCAATAAAAGCTAGAAAATAGCTACTTGTGAAAATACTTTTTGATGTGTGGATTCATCTCACAAAACAGAGCATGCCTTTTGATTCACAAGTTTGGAAACACTCTTTTTGTAGAATCCATGAAGGGACATTTCTGAGCCCAACAAAGCCTATAATGATAAACCAAATATAAAACAATAAAAACTAGAACTATGCTATCTGTGCAAACGCATTGTAATGTGTGGATTCGTCTCACAGAAAGTGATCTGTGTTTTGATTCACCACGTTGGAAACAGTCTTTTTGTAGAATCTAGGAAGGGACATTTCTGAGCTCATTGAAGCCTTTAAGGAAAAATGAAATATCCAGTGATAAAAATTAGAAAACAGCTATTTGTGAAAATGCTTTGAGATGTGTGGATACATCTTACAGAATGGAACCTGTGTTTTGATTCAAGGTGCTGGAAACACTGTTCCATAGAGTCTATGATGGGACATTTCTGAGCCCATTGAATTCTGTTAGGAAAAATCAAATATTCAATGATAAAAACTGGAAACAACCTATCTGTGAGAATGAATGTGATGCCTGGATTCATCTCACAAATGAAACTTTTGTTTTGATTCACCTGGTTCAAAACTCTTTTTGTAGAATCTACGATGGGACTTTTCTCAGCCCATTGAGGGCTATAGGGAAAAATCCAATATTTAGCAAAAAAACCTAAAAGCAACCTATCTGTTTAAATGCTTTGATTTTTGTGGATTTATCTCACAGAATGGAGTCTGGGTTTTGATTCAGGGTGCTGGGAACATTCTTTTGTAAAAGCTATGAATAGACATTTCTGAACCTATTGTGGCGTATGAGGAAAAATAGAATATCCAGTGATAAAAACCAGAAACAAGCTATCTGTGGTGTGGGGAAAAGAAAGAGATCAGACTGTTACTGTGTCTATGTAGAAAGAAGTAGACATAAGAGACTTCATTTTGTTCTGCACTAAGAGAAATTCTTCTGCTTTGAGATGTTGTTAATCTGTAACCCTAGCGCCAGCCCTGTGCTTGCAGAAACATGTGCTGTGTTGACTCAGGGTTTAATGGATTTAGGGATGTGCAGGATGTGCTTTGTTAAAACAGTGCTTAAAGGCAGTATGCTTGGTAAAAGTCATCACCATTCTCCAATCTCGAGTACCCACGGACACAATATACTGTGGAAGGCCACAGGGACCTCTGCCTAGGAAAGCCAGGTATTGTCCAAGGTTTCTCCCCATGTGACAGCCTGAGATATGGCCTCATGGGAAGGGAAAAACCTTACCTTCCCCCAGCCTGACACCCATAAAGGGTCTGTGCTGAGGAGGATTAGTAAAAGAGGAAGGCCTCTTTACAGTTGAGATAAGAGGAAGGCATCTGTCTCCTGCTCATCCCTGGGAATGGAAAGTCTCGGTGTAAAACCCGTTCTATCTACTGAGATAGGAGAAAACCACCTTATGGCTGGAGGTGAGACATGCTGGCAGCAATACTGCTCCTTAATGCACCGAGATGTTTGTGTAAAGTCAAACATAAATCTGGCGTACATGCACATCAAGACATAGCACCTTTCCTTAAATTTATTTATGACACAGAGGTCTTTGCTCACATGTTTTCCTGCTGGCCCTCTCCCCACCATTACCCTATAGTCCTGCCACATCCCCCTCTCCGAGATGGTAGAGATAGTGATCAATAAATACTGAGGGAACTCGGAGACCAGTGCCGGCGCGGGTCCTCCATATGCTGAGTGTGGGTCCCTTGGGCCCACTTTTCTTTCTCTATACTTTGTCTCCCTGTCTTATTTCTTTTCTCAGTCTCTTGTCCCATTTGACGAGAAACACCCACAGGTTGTGGAGGGGCAGGCCACCCCTTCACTGTAGAAATGTTTTGCAATGTGTGTATTCACCTCACAGAATAGAACCTGTGGTTTGATAGACCAGGTTGGAAACACTCTTATTGAAGAATCTACAAAGGGACATTTCAGAGCCCATTGATGCATACAAGGGAAAACTGAATATTCAGCGACATAAACTAGAAATAAGCTATCTGTGAAAATGCTTTGTGATGTGTGACTTCATCTCATAGAATGGAATCTCTGTTTTGATTCAGCAGGTTGGAAACACATTTTTTAGTATTTTCAAAGAGACATTTCTGAGCCCATTGATGTCTATAAGGAAAAAAAAATCCAGCAAAAAAAGCTAAATATAAGCCATCTGTGAAAATGCTTTGTGATATGTGGATTTATCTCACAGAATGGAACCTTTATGTAAGATCTAAGAAGGGGCATTTCTGAGCCTATTGAAGTCTATAAGGAAAAGTCAAATATCCAGCTATAAAACTAGAAAAAATCTATTTGTGAAAATGCATTGTGATACCTGGATTGATCTCACAGAGTGGAACCTGTGTTTTGGTTGACCAGGTTTGAAAGACTGTTTTTGTAGAATCTATGACTATATATTTCTGAGCTCAATTGGGCATATAAAAAAAACCCTATCCCGTGATAAAAACTAGAAACAGCTACCTGTGGAAATGCTTTGTGATGTGTGGATTCATCTCACAGAATAGATTTTCTCTTTTGATTCACCAGTTTGGAAACACTCTTTTTGTGGAATTCATGAGGAAATATTTCTGAGCCCATTGAAGCCTGCAAGGAGAAACCAAATATCCAGCAATAACAATTAGAAACAAGCTATTTGTGATAATGCTTTTTGATGTCTGGATTTTTTTTATCTTCTTCTTTTTATTTATTTTTTTTTACTTTTTCTGGGATACATGTGGAAAACGTGCAGGTTTATTACATAGTTATATATGTGCCATGGTGGTTTGCTGCACCCATCAACCCATCATCTACATTAGGTATT
Source organism: Pongo pygmaeus (assembly GCF_028885625.2). NCBI lineage: Eukaryota > Metazoa > Chordata > Mammalia > Primates > Hominidae > Pongo > Pongo pygmaeus. The sequence continues at coordinate 58,764,711 of NC_072396.2, read as the reverse complement.
TCTCCTAATGCTATCCCACCCCCTGAAAGGCCCAGTGTGTGATGTTCCCCTTCCTGTGCTGATATGTTCTCATTGTTCAACTCCCACTTATTACTAAGAACATGAGGTGTTTAATTTTCTGTTCCTGTGTTAGTTTGCTGAGAATGATGATTGCCAGCTTCATCCATGTCCCTGCAAATAACATGAACTCATCGGTTTTTATGGCTGCATAATATTCCATTGTGTATATGTGCCACATTTTCTTTATCCAGTAACATTGATGGGCATTTGGGTTGGTTCCAAGTCTTTGCTATTGTGAATAGTGCTGCAATAAACATACATGTGCATGTGTCTTTATAGTGGAATGATTTTTAAACATTTGAGTATATACCCAGTAATGAGATTGCTTGGTCAAATGCTATTTCTAGTTCTAGACCCTTGAGGAATCACCACGTGGTCTTCCACAACGGTTGAACTAATTTACACTCCCACCAACAGTGTAAAAGCATTCCAATTTTTCCACATTATCTCCAGCATCTGTTGTTTCCTGACTTTTTCATAATCGCCATTCTAACTGGCGTGAGATGGTATCTCACTGTGGTGTTGATTTGCATTTCTCAGTACAATGATGAGCTTTTTTTTCATATGCTTGTTTGATGCATAAATTTCTTCGTTTAGAGCAGAACTGAAGGAGTCTGGATCCTTCTCACAGAATGGAAACTGTGCTTTGATTCAGAAGGTTGCAAACACTCTTTTCCTGGAATCTACAAAGGTACATTTCTGAGCCCACTAAGATGTATAAGGAAAAAGAAAATATCTAGGGTAAAAATTAGAAACAAGTTATCTGTGAAGATGCTTTGTGATGTGTGGATTCACCTCACAGAGTGGAACCTGTGTTTTCATTGACCAGGATGGAAGCACTTTTTTTGTAGAATTTACATAGAAACCTTTCTGAGCCCATTGAGGCTTACAAGGAAAATCCTGGTATCCAGTGATAAGAACTAGAGACAAGCTATCTGTGAAAATGGTTTGTGATGTGTCAATACATCTCATAGAATAAACCTGTGTTTTGAATTACTTGGTTGGAAACACTCCTTTTGTAGAATCAACGAAGAGACATTCCTGAGCCCATTGAGGCCTTTAAGGAAAAAGTGAATATTCAGCAACCAAAAGTGGAAAGAAGCTATCTGTGAAAATGCTTTGTGATATGTGGATTTAATTCACAGAATGGAAACTGTGTTTTGATTGACCGGAGATTGGAAACACTCTTTTGGTAGAATCTACGAAGGGACATGTCTGATCTGTCAAGGCCTATAAGGAAAAATCAAATATCCAGTAATAAAAACTAGAGACAAGGTATTTGCGATAATGCTTTTTCTGTGGATTCATCTCACAGAATAGAATACGTATTTTGATTGACCACGTTGGAAGCACTCTTATTGTTGAATCTATGAAGGGACATTTCTGAGTCCATTGTGGCCTTTAAGAAAACAAAAAACAAAAACTGCCATAACAACAGCAAAACAACAAAAAAACTAATAAACAGCAATAACAACTAGAACAAGCTATCTGTGAAAAAGCTTTGTTATGTGTGGATTCATTTCACAGAATGGAACTTGTATTTTGATTCGCCAGGTTGGAAACACTTTTTTTGTAGGATCTACAAAGGGACATTTCTGAGCCTATCGAGGCCCACAAGGAAAAACTGAATATCCAGCAATGTAAACTAGAAACAAGCCATCTGTGAAAATGCTTTGTGATTTGTGGATTCAACTCACAGAATGAAACCTGTGTTTTGATTGACCAGAGATTTTAACACTATTTTTGTAGAATCTACAAAGAGACCTTTCAGATCTGTCAAGGCCTATAAGGAAAAATCAAATATCCAGCGACAAAAACTAGAAACAAGGTATCTGTGATAATGCTTTGTGATGTGTGGATTTATGTCACATAATGGAACCTTTTAATTCAGCAGCTTTGAAACACTCTTATTGTTTAGTCTACGAAGGGACATTTCTGAGTCCATTGTGGCCTGTAAGGAAAAACTGAATATACAGCGATAAAAACTATCAACAAGCTATCTGCCAAAATGCTTTGTTATGTGTGGATTTGTTTCACAGAATGGAACATGTGTTTTGATTCAGCATGTTGGAAAAAGTTTTTTGTAGGATTTACGAAGGAACATTTCTAAGCCTATTGAAGCCCATAAGAAAAAACTGAATATCTAGCCATATAAACTAGAAACAAGCTATCTGTGAAAATGCTTTGTGATGTGTGGATTCAACTCACAGAGTGGAACTTGTGTTTGCATTTACCAGATTGGAAACACTTTTTTTGTAGGATCTACTATGGGACATTTCTTATCTGTTGAGGCCTATAAGGAAAAATTGAATATCCATGGATAAAAACTAGAAACAAGGTATCTATGATAATGCTTTCTGATGTGTGGATTCATCTCATAGAATGGAACCTATGTTTTGGTTTAGCAGTTTGGAAACACTCTTTTTGATGCATCTAGAAAGGGGCATTTCTGAACCCATTGAAGCCTATAAGGAAAAACTGAATATCCAGTGATAAAAACTAGAAACAAGCTACCTGTCAAGATGGTTTGGGTTGTGTGAATTCATCTTACAGAGTGGAACCTGTGTTTTGATTCAGCAGACCAGAAACTCTCTTATTGCAGGATCTATGAAGAGACATTTCTGGATCCATTGAATACTATAAGGAAAAAACAAATATCCAGCGATAAAAGTGAGAAACAAGCTACCTGTGAAAATGCTTTGTGATGTGCGTATTTATCTCATGGAATGGAACTTGTTTTTTACTAAAACAGCATGGTACTGACATAAAAAACTGACACAGGGACCAAGGGAATAGAACATAGAACTCAAAAACAAATCTCCACACCTAGAGTAAACTCATTTTATATATAGTTGCCAATAACATACATTGCAGAAAGGTCTTTCTCTTTGAAAAACAGTGCTGGGAAAATGAATATCTATATGCAAAAGATTGAAACTAGACCTGTGTCTCTCACTATATGCAGAAATGAAATCAAAATACATTAAAGACTTAAACATAACATTTCAAGCTATGAAACCATTACAAGAAAACTTTTGGGAAACTCTCTAGGATGTTGGTCTGGGCAAAAATTTTTGATGATTACCCCACAAACACTGGCAACTAAAGCAAAAATGAGTAAAAGTTACCACATCAAGTTAAAATGCTCCTTCACATCAAAGGTACCTATCAACAAAGTGAAAATATAACCCACAAAATGGGATAAAATCTTTGGAAAGTACACATCTGACAAGGGATTTATAACCAGAATATATAAGGAGCACAAACAACTTTACTGAAAAAAATCTAATAATCTGATTTAAAAATGTGCAAAAGATTTGAACAAAAATTTTTCAAAAGAAGACATACAAGTAACAAACAGGTATATGAAAAGGTGATCAACATTAGAGATTGACAGAGAAATACAAATCAAAACTACAATGAGATATCATGTCATCTGAGGAAAAACAGCTTATATCTGAAAGACAGGAATGAACAAATGTTGACAAAGATGTGGAGAAAGGGGAACCCTTGTACACTGTTGCTGGGAACGTAAATTAGGATACCCACCATGCAGAACAGTTTGGAGGTTCCTCAACAAAATAAAAATTGAGCTACCATACAATCCAGCAACACCACTCCTGGATACATACCCCCCAAAAAAGAAGTCAGGAAGTCAGCATATTGAAAGAATATCTGCACTCTCATGGTTTTTGCAAGCACTATCAACAATAGCCAAGAATTAGAAACAACCTAGGTGTCCATCAAAAGATAAATACAGAATCTACAAGAAAAACAAATCACCAAGGAAAAAATAAATAATCCCACAAAACATGGGCAAAAGACATGAATAGGATATTTTACAAAAGTGACAAAAACAAACAATGGGGAAAATATTTTTTATTAATAAATAGTGCTGGGATGACTGGCTAGCCATATGCAGAAGATTAAAATTGGACCCCTTTCTTACTCCATATACAAAAATTAACTCAAGATAGGTTAGAGACTTAAATGTAAAACCCAAAAATGTAAAAGCCCTGGAAGACAGCCTAGGTAATACCACTCAAGACATAAGCACAAAGATTTCATGTTGAAGATGCCAAAAGCAATTTCAACAAAAGCAAAAATTGACAAATAGGATTTAACTAAATTAAAGAACTTCTGCATAGCAAAAGAAACTAACAGATGAAATAAACAATCTACAGAATGGGAGAAAATATTTGTAAGCTGCACGTTTGACAAAGGTTTAATATCCAGCATCTATAAGCAACATAAAAAAATTTACATAAAATCAAATGGACAACCCCATAAAAAGTGGGCAAAGGACATGAAGAAACACTTTTCAAAAGAAGACATACATGTGACCAACAGTCAAATGATAAAAAGCTCAATGTCACTGATCATTACAGAAATGCATATTAAAAGCACTATAAGATACCATCTCACACCAGTCGGAATGGCTGTTACTAAAAAGCAAAAAAAAACAACAGATGCTGGTGAGGTTGTGGAGAAAACGGAACGCTTATACACTGCTGGTGGGAATGTAAATTAGTTCAACCATTGTGGAAAATAGTATGGTGATTCTTCAAAGAGCTAAAAGCAGAACTATCATTCAACACAGCAATCCCATTACTGGCTATATACCCAGAGGAATAAAAATTGTTCTACCATAAAGATACATGCATACAAATGTTTATTGCAGCAGCATTCACATTAGCAAAACATGAAATCAACCTAAATGCCCATGAATGGTAGACTAGATAAAAAAGTGGTACATGTACACTATGGAACACTATGCAGTCATATAAAAGAATGAGAGTCATCCTGACTAACGTGGTGAAACCCCGTCTCTACCAAAAATACAAAAAATTAGCCAGGCTTGGTGGCAGGTGCCTGCAGTCCCAGCTACTCGGGAGGCTGAGGCAGGAGAATGGCGTGAACTTGGGAGGCAGAGCTTGCAGTGAGCTAAGATCATGCCACTGCACTCTAACCTGGGCGACAGGGCGAGACTCCATCTCAAAAACAACAACAACAACAACAACAAAGAGTGAGAATATGTCCTTTGCAGGGACATTGATGGAGCTAGAGACCATTATCCTTAGCAAACTAACACAGAAACAAAAAAACAAATACCTTGTGTTCGCACTTATTAGTGGAAGCTAAGTGATGACAACATGTGGACACATAGAGGGGAACAACACACAATGGGGCTTATCAGAGGGTGGAGGGTGGGACCAGGGAGAGGATCAGAAAACATAACCAACGGGTACTAGGCTTAATACGTGGCTGATGAAATAATCTGTAAAACAAACCCCAATGACACAAGTTTACTTATGTAACAAACTTGCACATGTACCCTTGAACTTAAGATAAAAGTTAAAGAATGAAATGAATAGATATTTATTGACAGTAGATATACAAATGGCCACCAAACATATAGAAAAATGCTCAGCATCACTAATCCTTAGGGAAATGTAAATTAAAACCACTGTGAAATACTACCTTACTCCTACAAGAACGGCCATTATAAAAAGTCAAAGAACAATAAATGTTGGTGTGGATGTCAGGAATAGGAAACACTTACACATTGCTGGTGGTAATGTAAATTAATAAAGCCTCTATGAAAAACAGTATGGAGATTCTTTAAAGAGCTAAAAGTAGATCTACCATTTGATCCTGCAATCCCACTACTGTGTACCTACTCAAAGGTAAAGAAGTCATTACATGAAAAAGACACTTGCACACATATGTTTGCAGAAGCACAATTCAAAATTGAAAAGACAGTGAATTAAACTAAGTGCCCATTGACTAATGGGTGAATAAATCAATTGTGGTATATATGCACCATGGAATACTATTCAACCATAAAGAGAAATAAAATAATGTATTTTGCAGGAGCTTGAATGGAGCTGGAGGCCATTATTCTAAGTGAAGTAACACAGGATTGGAAAACCAAAAACTGTATTTTCTCTCTTATAAGTATAAGCTAAGCTATGAGTATACAAAGGCATACGGAGTACTATAATGGACTTTAGACACACAGAACAGGGAGTTGGGGAGGGTGGACACTGATAAAAACTACGTATTAGGTACAATGTACACTGCTTGCATTATAGGTGCACTAAAATCTCAGAATTCACCACTACATGATTCATCCGTGCAACAAACAACTCATACCCCCAAAGCCATTGAAATAAAAATTTCAAAAATATGAATTGTACATGTACACAATGGAATACTATGCAGTAATTAAAAAAGAATGATATCCTGACATTCACAAAAACATGAATGGAACTGGAGTTAATTCTGTTAAGTGAAATATGCCAGGCACAGAAAGACAAGCTTTGCATATTTTTATTTATTTGTGAGAGCTAAAAGTTAAAGCAATTAAATTAATGAAGATAGGGAGTAGAAGGATGGTTACCAGAGGCTGGAAAGGGTATTTGAGGGTGTTGGGAGAACTGAAGATGGCTAATATGTACAAAAAGTAGTTAAAAATAATGAACAACACTTAGTATTTGATTGCACAATGGGGTGACTAGCATAAAAACAAAATAATTGTTCATTTAAAAATAACTGAAAGGGTATAACTTGGTTGTTTATGACAGAAAGGATAAATTTTTGAGGGGATGGATACCACATTACCACATTACCCTGAAGTGATTATTATGCATTGCATGCCTATATCAAAGTGTCTTATGTACCTCATAAACATGTACACCTACTATGTACCCACAAAAATTAAAAATACGAAAATGGAAAAAACACATTTCTCAAGCTTTTTTATGAGGGCCTTAAATTCATCTATGAGGGCTCCACCCTTATGACTTAATCTTCTCCTATAAGCTCTATCATTTAACACTATTACATTGGCGGTTAAGGTTCAACATATGAATTTTGAGGGACACACTTGGACTACAGCATACAATCAACTAATCTTCAACAAAGACATCAATAATACACACTGGGAAAAGAACAGTATTTTTAATAAGTGATGTTGGAAAATCTGATATTTACATGCAAAAGTCCAGTTATAAGAATTAACTCAAAATGGATTAAAGAGTTATATAAAAGACTTGGAATTCTGAAACTCCTGGAAATACATATAGTGGAAAAACTCCTTGACATTGGCCTTGGCAATAGTTCTTCAGATATGACACCAAAATTATAGGCAATTAAAGCAAAACTAAACAAGTGAGACTACATCAAACCATAAAGTTTCTTCACAGTAAAGAAAACAATCCACAAAATCAAAAGCCAATATACAGAAAGGGAGGACATCTTTATAAATCATATACCCAATAAGAGATTTAGCTCCAAAATATATAAGGGATTCCAAGAACTAAATAGCTAAATAAATAAATAAATATAAAAATAAACTTGATTAAAACTTGGGCAAAGAACCTGAATACACATTTTTTTTCAAGAAAGATATAAATGATCAATAAGTATATGGAAATGTACTCAAAACCACCAATCGTTAGGGAAATGCAAATAAAAACCGCGATGAGACATGAACTCACATGTGCTGGATGGCTATTATCCAAAAGTAAAAAAAAAAAAAAAAAATGTGTTGATGAGGAAATCTCTCTTCTGAGTTTATAAACAAAGAAATTTTAATCACCATATTAAAGTGATATCTTCATCCCATTGTTTGTGGCAAAATTATTCATAATAGCCAAAATATGAAAACAAAGTTTGTCCATATTAGTAGTATTACGAATATTAATTAGTATGAACTAATTAAAATATTTAACACACAAAGGACAATTATGCAGTCTGAAAAAATGAAAAAAACTCTGCCATATACATGTAGGGTTTCATGCTAATCGAAAAAATACACAGAAAGACAAAGGCTGAATGATCTCACTTACATGTGGAATCTAAAATAGTCAAACTCATAGAAGCAGAGAGTAAAATGGTGGTTCCAGAAGCTAGAGGTAGGCAAGAATGGGGTGATGTTAGTTAAGAGTAAAAAATGATAGTTAAAAAGATGAATATGTTATGGAGATACAATGCATATTTTGATAACTATAGTTAGCAACAAATCATTGTGCACTTAAAAAATTGTTAAGAGGGAATATCTCAGGCTAAGTGTTTTAACACACACACAAAAAAGTAGTGGAGCAGAATAAAAGCTTTGGAGGTTATCAGTATATTTATTACCTTGAATATGGTGATGGTATTATGGATGTGTGCATATGCTCATACTCAATGAATTGAATACATTAAATGTGTGCAATTTTCTGTATATCAATTTTACTTCAAAATCTATTTTTTGACATGGAGTCTCACTCTGTTGCCCAGGATGGAGTACAGTGGCATTATCTTGGCCTGATACAAACATCTTTGTCTCCCCTGTTCACTGATATGATTAAACTCATCCACTTTTGGGTCCATGTGAGTGTTGGTTGTGGTGTTGTTGGCTGGTTGGGTGGACCTGACCTCAGGCCCTGGGGAAAGTGGTCAGGTCCAAGCAATGTTGGAGTAAGCCAGGTAGTTTCTCAGTTCCTAGGCCCCTCGATGGCTCAGTAGGCAGCATGTATGAGTGCTGAATGGACTAAACTAGGATTGGACTACACCAGAGTTCAGATGCTGCTGAGGCCAGCTCGGCCATGGAGACCCTAACCCAGCGGTGCTAGAGGAATTAAAGACACACACACAGAAATAGAGTGTTGAGTGGGGATTGGGGGCTGAGAGCCTTCAGAGCTGAGAGCCCCAGAGATTTACCCACATATTTATTGACAGCAAGCCAATGATAAACATTGTTTCTATAGATTACAGATTAACTAGTAGTATTCCTTACAGGAAACAAAGGGATAGGCCAAAACAAAGGGATGGGCTCTGGCTAGTTATCTGCAGCAGAACACGTCCTTAAGGCATAGATCACTCATGCCATTGTTTGTGGTTTAGGAACGCCTTTAAGCAGTTTTCCACCCTGGGTAGGCCAGGTGTTCCTTGCTCTTACTCCGGTAAACCCACAAACTTTGGTGTGAGTGTCATGGCCATCACAAACATGTCACAGTGCCACAGAGATTTTGTTTATGGCCAGTTTTGGGGTCAGTTTATGGCCAGATCTGGGAGCCTGTTCCCAACAGATGCTGTTGTGATGGGAAAGGGTGGGCTGGTCTTTGGGTCACTGGCAGACTTCTCAGATGGGGGCAGGCAGCTCAGGTGGTAGAAGCCCAAGGAAATATTACAGGCCCATGGAAGTTGTAATCTCTGTGGGAGATTCCAAAAAACTGTGGGTCAAATATTCTCAGAAGAGTGCTGGGCCTCATGTTCAAGAGGAGGCAGGGAAGCTGTGCTCTAGGTTTTCACTGAGGAGGAAAGGACCCTTCAGTTGGGTTAATGGAGACTGGTGGCTCCTGGACATGTAGCATGCTCACAATTCTGTCTCACATGAATAATGCTGGATTTCGCTGTGGGAGGCATGCAAGGGTGCCAAATCTTCTCACTCCCATGTTAGCCTGGAAGTGGTAGGCATGAAGGTGTTGATAGTATCAACTGGAAAATGCTTCTTGCTGGCTTCAGGGAACTGGGCCCTCAATTGAACTGAGCCATGTCTGGAATATTTATATGAGGGTGGGAAGGTTGCATGGGGGTGCAATTTAGTGAGCTCCATTTTGGCAAGGAACAGCAGAGGAAAGGAGTCATGAGTTGCACAGTCTGTCTACTTCTACCAAATATTTTATATTTTGGCGGTAGCATCCACCCTGAAGACCCATGGAAGTGCCCAGCCTACTTGATCCCTTTATGGCCTGGGAGAAGCCGGGGCAGAGGCAGTGGCAGCAATGATCACAAAAGCCCTGTAATCTACCTCTGGGGGCTATGCACTCAGTGCATAGCCATGACTGCTATGTTCAGGCATAGGCAGGGTGGGCATGCTGGGGGCTGTAAGGTGGCAAGCCTCATTTATCAGTGAGTAGTGGAGGCAAGATTTTGTAAGGCAGGCAATCTGTTCTCTGCTGCTCCATATTCTTGGCTGTGGCATACATGCTGGAGGTACTTGGAAGTGTCAGCCTTCTCAGTCCCTCTTTAACCATGGGTGGCAGGGGCAGAAGGAGTGGTAGGGGCAATTGCAACGGGCCTAATCAGCTACTTATGGCAGTTTTGGTTCCAGAGGAATGCAGAGCCAGCCATGTCTGGCTGCAGTTTCCAGGTGGGGGTGGGGCAGCTGCACTGGGAGCCTAATTAGGTGAGCCCTACATGGCAAAGAGTAGGGGAGGTGAGGGGTTGCACAGTATACTGTCGGGCTGCTCCTCAGTACCATGGCTGTGGCACCTATCCTAGGGACTTGCAAAACCACATCACCTCCCTTTTTGGTGGGGTGATGGCAGCTGGCACCAGGATGTTCAGGGACGTGCCCATGGGGTTCCATGTAAGCTTGATTACTGCCTCTGCACAAACCTCTGACAGCTCTCTGTGCCAGTTTGAAGGACTGGGGAAATCAAGGGGGCTTTTTTATGCCTAGGATTGCAAGGGACTATGGTGGAACTGTGAATCCTTTAAAGACTCTCACTCACCCTTTCCCCACATTATGGAGCTTTTCCAGACTCCTTACCAGTCCTCAGTGTACAGCTGCCTGGCTTCACTTCTCCCTGGTCTCCCTGAGTCGTGTTGCTTCCTTGGTGAATCCCAGAGTAATTTATTAGACGATCCACTTGAAGAACTAGTTTTTACTTGATACTTTGTTTCCTCTCCGTGAGAGGCAGCTACTAGCTGCTTCCAGTCAGTTGTCTTGAACCACAGCCCCCAAATATACATTTTAAATAATCCAAGTTTATTTAAAAATAATATTAAATTTCTTTCATAGTAGAAGAATTTAATACTAGTATATTTTTATTTCTTCACTCACATTCCTTGGCTTATTTTTTTTATTTTTTTCTTATCAAAAACATTTTAATTAATTCCAGAAATTTTTTTTAGGACTAACCATGTACCAATACAACACTAAGCACAGGGATCTAAGGTTATGAAAGAATAAAAGCACTCGAGGAGAAAGAGAGGGAGAGGGAAAAGGGAAGGGAGGAATAAAGAGGGGAGTTTTTAGAAGGAAGGAACTTTTGACAATGTTATCATTATTCCTGAGGATTAAAATAGCAAAAAAAACTAAAAAGCATTCATTAGACTTAACATCTTGTACATTATAGGAAACTTTTGAAAAGCAGTTTCTGCAGGGTAGAGGTCAAAATGTGGTTGGTTCATATTTTCATATTAAGGGAAAAAAGTAGACACAGCACATTCTTTTCTCTTTTTAAGAGAAAAGGTGTTGTTCTATCACATAGGCTGAAGTTCAGTGGCACAATCATGGCTCACTGCCACCTCAAACTTCTGGGCTTAAGTGATCATCTCACTTTACCCTCCTAAGTAGCTAGGACTACAGGCATGCACCACCAAATAGAGCTACACAGCAGGTGTTGAGGAGCTTTCAGGGATCTTGATGTGAAGCAAATAAAAAGTGCAGGACAATAATTTCAGAAAGAAATAAAAGCAGAAAAAGAAGATTCTTTAGAGACATGAGAGAATTGACCTTATATGGTGAGGTTAACACAAAAATACTACTAGAGGGGAAAATGTGGAAATTATAGGGGAGTAAGGAGGTAAAGTGCAATACCCCAAGAGGCAGCCAGAAATGGGACTTTGAAGACAGGTGTGGGGATTGGGTTTGGACAACAAACATAATAATAGCAGTAATGGCAACTGTATTAGTCAAGGTTCTCTAGAGGGACAGAACTAATAGGATACATGTGTATATGAAAGTGAGTTCATTAAGGAGAATTGACTCACACAATCACAAGGTGAATTCCCACAATAGGCTGTCTGCAAGTTGAGGAGCAAAGAGGCTAGTAGTGACTCAGTCCAAGTCCCCAAACCTCAAAAGTAGGGAAGCCAACAGTGCAGCCTTAAGTCTGTGGCTGAAGGCTTGAGAGGCACTGGTGTAAGTTCAAGAGTTCCGAAGGTGAAAAACTTGGAGTCTGATATTCGAGGGCGGGAAGCATCCAGCACAGGAGAAAGATGAAGGCCAGAATACTCAGCAAGTCAACTCCTTTCACCTTCTTCTGCCTATGTCATTCTAGCTGCACTGACAGCTGATTAGATGGTGCCCACCCAGATTGAGGGTGGGCCTGCCCCTCCCAGTCCACTGACTCAAATGTTAATTTTCTTTGGCAATGCCTTCAGAGACACAACCAGGAACAATACTTTGCATCCTTCAATCCAATCAAGTTGACACTCAATATTAACCATACAAGTCCACCCCTTGTAAACATGAACCCATACTCACCTTCTGAAATCATACATAATCCTCAAATAAAAACAATCATAAGATCATAATTACTGCTAACATAATACAGCTATCCTTCGTACAACCAGAAGCTCACTAATCCTTAACCTAAATGCTATTACTTAAAGTTAACACCACTTAAGTGTTGGTGCGAAGTCAATAAATACTACGACACATGATAAAGAAAAAATAAAGGAAATAAAATAAAGATATTTTTAGTATAAGTGTAAACATGCACAGACATTCTTAACAGAATAGGGAGAAAATATTTATGACAATTATAATCCTTGTTTCTGCAACTGGTCACAAGGTCATAGCTGATATTGATGACTACCTCTCCTATTACTCACTCTGTATTCCCTGCCAAAGGCTCCAAACAGCATCCTTATCTGCCACTGACACCTGAAGCATGATTGGATCTGCAGAGGCTTCTCTTGTTCTAGACACCACTCAAAATTGGAAGCATTTCACGTCACTCAATAAACAAGCTGGAGTAACACATACAAATGAGAAATACGTTGCTTCTGAAATGCAAATAGGCCCTGTAGGCATTGTTTCAGTTTTTGATTGTAGGAGGAGTCAAATGCAGTAACTTATTTTTCACCTAGAAAGAATATCTTTACAGGCCCCACCCCACTGGATGCCTATAAATTTCACTGAGGTAGAAGGTCCCTGAATTTTAGTAGGATTTATTTCCCATCCTCTGGCATGCAAATCTCTCACCAATCAGTACAGTGTGTTTGTTTACTACTTTTCCTCACTGGGTACTATCAGCATAATGGCATAACACAGTCAGTGTGATATCTTGTGGAAGAGAAAAGTGATCAAGATATCTGCAAATGAGATTACGTCACAGAGTGGGACAGTTGATATATCCCTGAGGTAGGAGAGTGAAGTTATATAGCTGGCCTTGCCAGCTGAAGGCAAATTGCTTCTGGTGGGCCTTATGGACAGTAACGGAGAAAAAGGCATTTGCCAAATCAATGGCTGTATGCCAGGTACCAGAATATTTGTAAATTTGTCCAAGCAATGAAACCACAGCTTCAATTGGAGTCACCACTTGGTTAAGCTTACAATAATCCACGTCATTCATCAAGATCCATTTTCCTTCAGCACAGACCAAATAGTAGAGTTGAACAGGAGTGTTGTGGGAGTCACCACCCCTGTGTCTTTCAAGTCCTTGACGGTGGCACTAATCTCTGCAGTCCCTTCAGGGATATGATAATGTTTTTGATATATTATTTTTCTAGGTAGAGGCAGCTCTAATGGCTTCCATTTGGCTGTTCCCATCATTATAGCCCTCACCCAACTGGTTAGGGAGCCAATGTGAAGCTTTTATCAGCTGGTAATTATGTTTATGCCAATTATGCATTCTGGCACTGGAAAAATGACCACAGGATGAGTCCGGGGACACACTGGACCTACTTTAAGTTGAACCTGAGCTAAAACTCCATTAATTACCTAACCTCCATAAGCTCCTACCTTAACTGGAGGACCACAGTGATGTTTTGTGTCCCCTGGAATCAACATCAGCTCAGAGCCAGTGTCCAGTAGTCCCTGAAAAGTCTGATCATTCCCCTTTCTACAATGCACAATTACCCTGGTAAAAGGCCAGAGGTCTTCTTGGGGAAAAATGGGAGAAAGATTAACAGTATAAACTGTCAGTAGTTTAGTGGGGACCTTCCCCAAGGGGACCTGGCCTACCCTTCATTAAAGGGGTTCTGTGTCTGTAAATTGGTTCAAGTCTGGGAATTGATTGAGGGGCTGTGATTCTCTATATTTATAATTCAAATTAGTCTTTTATTCACTCAACCTGGACGTTTTCTGCTTACACAAATCAAGTAAGAATGCAGTAGGCTTCCTAGCAATTTTACTTCTAGGAACACTGTAATTAATTAGCCAATGCCAGAGGTCTGCACAAGTCAGACTATTCCGATTGCCTCTTTGCCTCTGTTGTCCCTTGTGGTAACTATGCCCACTTTGCCTTTGATGGTTGAGTTCTGCCACTTGGCTCCTGCCATCTCAGGATTCAATTGTTTTCATTGCCTTTAAGTTTTCCAATTGATTGACTGCAGTTCTCACTTTTAAGATCTGGCATAAAGAGAAGAGCAATCACAGAGGTCTTCAAGGATGCAGGTGCTCCCCGCCCAAATCTGTGTCACAAGATATTGGTGAATGGTATGTCTTCTAGACCTTCTGATGTGGTTTGTCTGTGTCTCCACCGAAATGTCACCTTTAATTGTGGTTCTCATAATCCCCACGTGTCATGGGGGAGACCCTGTGAGAGGTAATGTAATCATAGGGACATTTACCATCATGCTGTTCTCTTAATGGTGAGTAAATACTCACAAGAGCTGATGGTTTTATAAGGGGCTTTTCCCCATTTTGCTCGGCACTTCTCCTTGCTACCACCATGTGAAGAACGACGTTTTTGCTTTCCCTTCACCCATGATTGTAAGTTTCCTGAGGCCTCCACAGTCATGCTGAACTGTGAGTCAATTAAACCTCTTTTTGTTATAAATTACCAGGTCTCAGGCATATCTTTATTGGCAGAGTGAAAATGGATTAATACACTCTCCCAGTTCAAATGCGTAGGTCTAAAGTGACTAATCCACTCTAGCGTTTTAATCTCCCTAAGCGTTTGGATCCCTTCCTCTACATTAAACCAAGGGAGATCAGACATTCCTAGCTCACTCACAGTGGTCCATCTTTTGATCCGTGTTTCAGCTAACCAAGCAAATAAACTATTAGAACGTTTTTTTAACTCCCTGAGCTACAACATTAAATGCAGAATCCCTGCTTAGTGAGCCTGTATTAATAAATTCAGCCTAATTCAACTTCATGTTACTTCATCCATTATCCTTCACCCTTACTATCCAATCCCATACCTGTTCTCCAGACTTCTGCTTATATAAATTAGAAAACTCAAGCAGTTCTTTTGGAATGTAGCACACCTCCTCATGGGTCACACTCTGAACCTCACTTATAGGGGCCTGCTGGGACATGAGTCTAGTTATAGGTCTAGAAGCAAACAGGGGTGTTGGAGGTGGGTCCTGAGGAGAATTAGCATTGTCTTTCCTGACAACTGCCTCAGGCAGTGCAGGGCTAATCTCAGACAAATGTGGGAAGGCTGATGGCAGTGTGAGTGGGAGAGGGGGTGTTGATACCATGGGACTGGGGAGGCTGTTTCCTCTGGCAAAAAAAAAGCATCATCAGAATTTAGGAACTCAGTGCCCCTAACCTCATCAGAGTCCTCTCACACGTCCCCATTCAAAGTTACAGGGCCCCATTCTTTTCCAATCAATGACCTCATTTGAACAGTAGACACCTGGCAAGGTTTGGCGTGCATCTTTCATTGAAAGTCTGCCATTTACATGATAAGAGCTTATGTCTGATTTTCCACAATTTCAGCCCTTTGTCTACAGGAGATAAGACTCTCACTCAGGGCAATCTTAGAAGACTCGAGGCTCAGTATGTGCTTCTGGAGCCTGGAGTTAGAATCCATGAGCTCATCATTTTCTTTCATCACTTTCTCCAGCAAACTTAGGAGCAACCAAACAACTTCATTACATTCCTTGGATCTCCACCTATGGTCAAAGGTATTATGTGTAGAGTCACTAAACTCCTTGACTCTCAAGAGCAGTGAATCAGGAGTATCAAATGCATTCTATTGGGGGAAACTGCTCCCAGTATTTCAACATAGGTTCTTTCTATTTTCCATAAGTGTTAACTGGCTGGCAAATAAAGAGAGACAGTACAAAGAGAGGAATTTTACAGCTGGGCCGCTGGAGGTGACATCATATATTGGTAGGACTGTGATGCCTGCCTGAGTCTCATACCAGCAAGTTTTTATTAAGGGTTTCAAAAGGGGAGGGGTTGTAAGAACAGGGAGTAGGCACAAAGATCACAGGCTTCAAAGGGCAAAAAGCAGAATCACTAATAAGGGTCTAACAAAGATCACATGCTTCTGAGGGAACAGGACAAAGAGAAAAAGCAGAACTACTGATAAGGGTCCAACAAAGATCACAGGGCAAAAGGCAAAAACAGAACCACTGATAAGGATCTATGTTCAGTGGTGCATATATTGTCTTTTTTTTTTTGGAGGCCAGTTGGAATTTATTTTCCTCCCTCTGTAGCAGATGTTAAATTCAAACTTTTTTAATGAGAGCATATTAAAAGCAGCATCTCTTAATCCAAGCACCACTGCCCCCCGCATTTGAAGGCTCAGCCCTCAGGAGGAAGCCTCTGGGATCTTTTCATCCAGGGTGTGGAGGGAGGGATCTGAAGCTGGGTGCTACTTCTCCCTCCACCACTTCCCCACCGTGGGCCTTGGGCAAGATTTTGAATCACACTGGGTCACAGATTACTCATCTGAAGGGGGTTGGATTAAAGAATCTTGGAAGTTTTTCTAGCTCCTGAGTCAATAAATTGCCTCAAAAAATTGAATGTAAAACCACTGGCCACTTTTAGAAAAAAGTTACTTTCCCAATTTTTTTTTTTTTTTTTTGAGAGACAGGGTCTTTTTTATTATTATTATTATTATTATTATTATTATTATTATTATTATACTTTAGGCTTTATGGTACATGTGCGCAATGTACAGGTAAGTTACATATGTATACATGTGCCATGCTGGTGCGCTGCACCCACCAACTTGCCATCTAGCATTAGGTATATCTCCCAATGCTATCCCTCCCCCCTCCCCCCACCCCGCAACAGTCCCCGAAGTGTGATGTTCTCCTTCCTGTGTCCATGTGTTCTCATTGTTCAATTCCCACCTATGAGTGAGAATATGCGGTGTTTGGTTTTTTGTTCTTGCGATAGTTTACTGAGAATGATGATTTCCAATTTCATCCATGTCCCTACAAAGGACATGAACTCATCATTTTTTATGGCTGCATAGTATTCCATGGTGTATATGTGCCACATTTTCTTAATCCAGTCTATCATTGTTGGACATTTGGGTTGGTTCCAAGTCTTTGCTATTGTGAATAATGCGGCAATAAACATACGTGTGCATGTGTCTTTATAGCAGCATGATTTACAGTCCTTTGGGTATATACCCAGTAATAGGAAGGCTGGGTCGAAAGGAATTTCTAGTTCTAGATCGCTGAGGAATTGCCACACTGACTTCCACAAGGGTTGAACTAGTTTACAGTCCCACCAACAGTGTAAAAGTGTTCCTATTTCTCCACATCCTCTCCAGCACCTGTTGTTTCCTGACTTTTTAATGATTGCCATTCTAACTGGTGTGAGATGGTATCTCATTGTGGTTTTGATTTGCATTTCTCTGATGGCCAGTGATGGTGAGCATTTTTTCATGTGTTTTTTGGCTGCATAAATGTCTTCTTTTGAGAAGTCTCTGTCCATGTCCTTCGCCCACTTTTTGATGGGGTTGTTTGTTTTTTTCTTGTAAATTTGTTGGAGTTCATTGTAGATTCTGGATATTAGCCCTTTGTCAGATGAGTAGGTTGTGAAAATTTTCTCCCATTCTGTAGGTTGCCTGTTCAATCTGATGGTAGTTTCTTTTGCTGTGCAGAAGCTCTTGAGTTTAATTAGATCCCATTTGTCAATTTTGGCTTTTGTTGCCATTGCCTTTGGTGTTTTGGACATGAAGTCCTTGCCCATGCCTATGTCCTGAATGGTAATGCCTAGGTTTTCTTCTAGAGTTTTTATGGTTCTAGGTCTAACATTTAAGTCTTTAATCCATCTTGAATTGATTTTTGTATAAGGTGTAAGGAAGGGATCCAGTTTCAGCTTTCTACATATGGCTAGCCAGTTTTCCCAGCACCATTTATTAAATAGGGAATCCTTTCCCCATTTCTTGTTTTTGTCAGGTTTGTCAAAGATCAGATAGTTGTAGATATGTGGCATTATTTCTGACGGCTCTGTTCTGTTCCATTGATCTATATCTCTGTTTTGGCACCAGTACCATGCTGTTTTGGTTACTGTAGCCTTGTAGTATAGTTTGAAGTCAGGTAGTGTGATGCCTCCAGCTTTGTACTCTTGGCTTAGGATTGACTTGGTGATGCGGGCTCTTTTTTGGTTCCATATGAACTTTAAAGTAGTTTTTTCCAATTCTGTGAAGAAAGTCATTGGTAGCTTGATGGGGATGGCATTGAATCTGTAAATTACCTTGGGAAGGATGGCCATTTTCATGATATTGATTCTTCCTACCCATGAGCATGGAATGTTCTTCCATTTGTTTGTATCCTCTTTTATTTCCTTGAGCAGTGGTTTGTAGTTCTCCTTGAAGAGGTCTTTCACATCCCTTGTAAGTTGGATTCCTAGGTATTTTATTCTCTTTGAAGCAATTGTGAATGGGAGTTCATTCATGATTTGGCTCTCTGTTTGTCTGTTATTGATGTATAAGAATGCTTGTGATTTTTGCACATTGATTTTGTATCCTGAGACTTTGCTGAAGTTGCTTATCAGCTTAAGGAGATTTTGGGCTGAGACAGTGGGGTTTTCTAGATATACAATCATGTCGTCTGCAAACAGGGACAATTTGACTTCCTCTTTTCCTAATTGAATACGCTGGATTTCCTTCTCCTGCCTAATTGCCCTGGCCAGAACTTCCAACACTATGTTGAATAGAAGTGGTGAGAGAGGGCATCCCTGTCTTGTGCCAGTTTTCAAAGGGAATGCTTCCAGTTTTTGCCCATTCAGTATGATATTGGCTGTGGGTTTGTCATAAATAGCTCTTATTATTTTGAGATATGTCCCATCAATTCCTAATTTATTGAGAGTTTTTAGCATGAAGGGTTGTTGAATTTTGTCAAAGGCCTTTTCTGCATCTATTGAGATAATCATGTGGTTTTTGTCTTTGGTTCTGTTTATATGCTGGATTACATTTATTGATTTGTGTATATTGAACCAGCCTTGCATCCCAGGGATGAAGCCCACTTGATCATGGTGGATAAGCTTTTTGATGTGCTGCTGGATTCTGTTTGCCAGTATTTTATTGAGGATTTTTGCATCAATGTTCATCAAGGATATTGGTCTAAAATTCTCTTTTTTTGTTGTGTCTCTGCCAGGCTTTGGTATCAGGATGATGCTGGCCTCATAAAATGAGTTAGGGAGGATTCCCTCTTTTTCTATTGATTGGAATAGTTTCAGAAGGAATGGTACCAGCTCCTCCTTGTACCTCTGGGAGAATTCGGCTGTGAACCCATCTGGTCCTGGACTTTTTTTGGTTGGTAAGCTATTGATTATTGCCACAATTTCAGCTCCTGTTATTGGTCTATTCAGAGATTCAACTTCTTCCTGGTTTAGTCTTGGGAGGGTGGATGTGTTGAGGAATTTATCCGTTTCTTCTAGATTTTCTAGTTTATCTGCATAGAGGTGTTTGTAATATTCTCTGATGGTAGTTTGTATTTCTGTGGGATCAGTGATGATATCCCCTTTCTCATTTTTTATTGCATCTATTTGATTCTTCTCTCTTTTTTTCTTTATTAATCTTGCTAGCGGTCTATCAATTTTGTTGATCCTTTCAAAAAACCAGCTCCTGGATTCATTGATTTTTTGAAGGGTTTTTTGTGTCTCTATTTCCTTCAGTTCTGCTCTGATTTTAGTTATTTCTTGCCTTCTGCTAGCTTTCAAATGTGTTTGCTCTTGCTTTTCTAGTTCTTTTAATTGTGATGTTAGGGTGTCAATTTTGGATCTTTCCTGCTTTCTCTTGTGGGCATTTAGTGCTATAAATTTCCCTCTACACACTGCTTTGAATGCATCCCAGAGATTCTGGTATGTTGTGTCTTGGTTCTCATTGGTTTCAAAGAACATCTTTATTTCTGCCTTCATTTCGTTATGTACCCAGTAGCCATTCAGGAGAAGGTTGTTCAGTTTCCACGTAGTTGAGCGGTTTTGAGTGAGATTCTTAATCCTGAGTTCTAGCTTGATTGCACTGTGATCTGAGAGATAGTTTGTTATTATTTCTGTTCTTTTACATTTATTGAGGAGAGCTTTACTTCCAAGTATATGGTCAATTTTGGAATAGGTGTGGTGTGGTGCTGAAAAAAATGTATATTCTGTTGATTTGGGGTGGAGAGTTCTGTAGATGTCTATTAGGTCTGCTTGGTGCAGAGCTGAGTTCAAGTCCTGGGTATCCTTGTTGACTTTCTGTCTCGTTGATCTGTCTAATGTTGACAGTGGGGTGTTAAAGTCTCCCATTATTAATGTGTGGGAGTCTAAGTCTCTTTGTAGGTCGCTCAGGACTTGCTTTATGAATCTGGGTGCTCCTGTATTGGGTGCATATATATTTATGATAGTTAGCTCTTCTTGTTGAATTAATCCCTTTACCATTATGTAATGGCCTTCTTTGTCTCTTTTGATCTTTGTTGGTTTAAAGTCTGTTTTATCAGAGACTAGGATTGCAACCCCTGCCTTTTTTTGTTTTCCATTTGCTTGGTAGATCTTCCTCCATCCTTTTATTTTGAGCCTATATGTGTCTCTGCACGTGAGATGGGTTTCCTGAATACAGCACACTGATGGGTCTTGAGTCTTTATCCAATTTGCCAGTCTGTGTCTTTTAATTGGAGCATTTAGTCCATTTACATTTTAAGTTAATATTGTTATGTGTGAATTTGATCCTGTCATTATGATGTTAGCCAGATATTTTGCTCGTTAGTTGATGCAGTCTCTTCCTAGTCTCGATGGTCTTTACATTTCGGTATGATTTTGCAGTGGCTGGTACCGGTTGTGCCTTTCCATGTTTAGCGCTTCCTTCAGGAGCTCTTTTAGGGCAGGCCTGGTGGTGACAAAATCTCTCAGCATTTGCTTGTCTGTAAAGTATTTTATTTCTCCTTCACTTATGAAGCTTAGTTTGGCAGGATATGAAATTCTGGGTTGAAAATTCTTTTCTTTAAGAATGTTGAATATTGGCCCCCTCTCTCTTCTGGCTTGTAGGGTTTCTGCCGAGAGATCCGCTGTTAGTCTGATGGGCTTCCCTTTGATGGTAACCCGACCTTTCTCTCTGGCTGCCCTTAACATTTTTTCCTTCATTTCAACTTTGGTGAATCTCACAATTATGTGTCTTGGAGTTGCTCTTCTCGAGGAGTATCTTTGTGGCGTTCTCTGTATTTCCTGAATCTGAATGTTGGCCTGCCTTGCTAGATTGGGGAAGTTCTCCTGGATAATATCCTGCAGAGTGTTTTCCAACTTGTTTCCATTCTCCCCGTCACTTTCAAGTACACCAATCAGACTTAGATTTGGTCTTTTCACATAGTCCCACATTTCTTGGAGGCTTTGCTCGTTTCTTTTTATTCTTTTTTCTCTAAACTTCCCTTCTCGCTTCATTTCATTCATTTCATCTTCCAGGGCTGATACCCTTTCTTCCATTTGATCGCATCGGCTCCTGAGGCTTCTGCATTCTTCACGTAGTTCTCGAGCCTTGGTTTTCAGCTCCATCAGCTCCTTTAAGCACTTCTCTGTATTGGTTATTCTAGTTATACATTCTTCTACATTTTTTTCAAAGTTTTCAACTTCTTTGCCTTTGGTTTGAATATCCTCCCATAGCTCGGAGTAATTTGATCGTCTGAAGCCTTCTTCTCTCAGCTCGTCAAAGTCATTCTCCGTCCAGCTTTGTTCCGTTGCTGGTGAGGAACTGCTTTCCTTTGGAGGAGGAGAGGTACTCTGGTTTTTAGAGTTTCCAGTTTTTCTGCTCTGTTTTTTCCCCATCTTTGTGGTTTTATCTACTTTTGGTCTTTGATGATGGTGATGTACAGATGGGTTTTTGGTGTGGATGTCCTTTCTGTTAGTTTTCCTTCTAACAGACAGAACCCTCAGCTGCAGGTCTGTTGGAGTACCTGGCCGGCCGTGTGAGGTGTCAGTCTTCCCCTGCTGGGGGGTGCCTCCCAGTTAGGCTGCTCGGGGGTCAGGGGTCAGGGACCCACTGGAGGAGGCCGTCAGCCCGTTCTCAGATCTCCAGCTGCGTGCTGGGAGAACCACTGCTCTCCTCACAGCTGTCAGACAGGGACATTTAAGTCTGCAGAGGTTTCTGCTGTCTTTTTGTTTGTCTGTGCCCTGCCCCCAGAGGTGGAGCCTACAGAGGCAGGCAGGCCTCCTTGAGCTGTGGTGGGCTCCACCCAGTTCAAGCTTCCAGGCTGCTTTGTTTACCTAAGCGAGCCTGGGCAATGGCGTGCGCCCCTCCCCCAGCCTCGCTGCTGACTTGCTGTTTGATCTCAGACTGCTGTGCTAGCAATCAGTGAGACTCTGTGGGCGTAGGACCCTCTGAGCCAGGTGCGGGCTATACTCTCCTGGGGCACCGTTTCCTAAGCCCGTCAGAAAAGCACAGTATTCGGGTGGGAGTGGCCCGATTTTCCAGGTGCCGTCTGTCACCCCTGGAAGGGGAACTCCCTGACCCCTTGCACTTCCCGAGTGTGGCAATGCATCGCCCCTGCTTCGACTGGTGCACGGTGCACTCACCCACTGACCTGCGCCCACTGTCTGGCACTCCCTAGTGAGATGAACACGGTACCTCCGATGGAAATGCAGAAATCCCCCGTCTTCTGCGTCGCTCACGCTGGGAGTTGTAGACCGGAGCTGTTCCTATTCGGCCATCTTGGCTCCTCCCCTCGAGACCCATATATTGTCTTGATAAACATTTTAAACAGGAGAAAACAGCGTTCAAAAGCAGAGAACTTGTCTGACCATAAATTTACCAGGGTAGGGTAATCCCAACCCTAGTAAGCCTCAGGGTACTGCAGGAGACCAGGGTGTATCTCAGTCCTTATCTCAACTGCACAAGACAGACCTTCCCAGAGCGGCTGTTTATAGACCTCTCTCCAGGAACACATTCCTTCCCAATGGTATTAATATTAATATTCCTTGCTAGGAAAATAATTTAGCAATATATTCCCTACTTGCACATCAGTTTATACACTCTATGCAAGAAGAAAAATATGGCTCTTTTTTCCTGACCCCGTAGGCAGTCAGACCTTATGTTTGTCTTCCCTTGTTCCATAAAAATAGCTGTTATAATTTTCCTTTTCAAGGTGCACTGATTTCATATTGTTCAAAGAATCAATTTGTACAGTTTGTACAATTATCACAGTGGTCCTGATGTGACATACATCCTCAGCTTATGAAGATAATAGGATTATGAGATTAAAGTAAAGAGAGGCATAAGAAATTACAAAAGTATTATTTGGGAATGGATACGTGTCCATATTAATATGAAATCTTCACAATTTATGTTCCTCTGCCATGGCTCCAGCCGGTCCCTCCATTCGGGGTCCCTGACTTCCTGCAATAGCATTCATTTTGCATAACTCTCTAAACTGTTCACACCTAAGACTATCAGTGTTCTCCATACTTTTAGAAGTAGAGTTCTTAGCATTTTGGGGTCTAATGAGATTAAGCATTCAACCCTAGAAACCCCATAACCAATTAAATAATACACCCTTAAAATTCTGATCCTATAGAACCACTCCTGGTACCAAAAATCCATATTAGTCAGGGTTCTCTAGAGAAACAGAACTAATAACTATTATGTATATATATATAAACTATTATATAGTATATATAATAATTATATATAGTGTATATAATTATTATATATACTATATATAATAATTATATATAGTATATATACTATATATAATTATTATATATAGTATATATAGTAATTATATACACTATATATACACATATATATGTATGAAATTGAGTTCATTAAGGATAATTGACTCACATGATCACAAGGCAAAATCTCATGATAGGTCATCTGCAAGTTGAGGAGCAAGGACGCTAATAGTGACTCAGTCTTAGATCCAAAACCTCAAAAATAAAGAAGGTGACAGTGTAGCCTTCATTCTGTGACTGAAGGCCTGAGAACCACTGGTGTAAGTTCAAGAGTTCAAAAGAAGAACTTGGGGTCTGATGTTCGAGGGCAGGAAGCATCCATCAAGGGGAAAAAGAAGAAAGCCAGAAGACTCAGCAAGTAAACTCCTTCCACCTTCTTCTGCCTGCTTTATTCTAGCTGCACTGGCAGTGGATTAGATGGTGTCCACACAGATTGAGGGTGGGCCTGCCTTTCCCTGTCCACTGACTCACATGTTAATCTTCTGTGACAATAACCTCACAGACACACCCAGGAACAATACTTTTCATCCTTCAATCCAATATAGTTAACACTCAATATTAACCATCACAGTAACTAATAAGTATTGATTCGTATGTGCTATACCTGCACAAGGATTATATATGTTATTTAATCTTCTCCCTAAGACTGTTAGATGTTTATAATTATAACCCCATTTTACTGCTAACTTATAAAAGTGAGACACAAAGATAATTAATGTAGATATGGGCAAGTTTTTAGGTGGGGAAATAAATTGAGGTGTATGTTTTGTGTGCCTCACTTTGGCTTTGTAAAGCAGAAGATAAGTAAATCTACTGAGAATGAAGAAGAAGCTGATACAGTATAGGTTTGGGGTTTAATTGTGAAAGTTGGAAATAGTTGTGGAGAACTTGCAAGTGGCCTCCAAATAGAAATTATAGAAGACTTCCTGAGAAGCTCTGAGGAACTGAGTTCCAATCAACTTAATTCTGTCATTTTCTCCTGCTGTACTTGGATCCCAGTGAGCAGAGGAGGTGGACACCTGGTATTGACACCAGGATCACAGTCTTTCTCCGGAACTCCAAGAGCTGCCAGCACCTTGAGGACATCAGTGTTCACATGATGGCCAATAGAATATGACATCATCAAATATCCTTTACTCTATCTATTCCAATTATTTTTGACTCTACTCCATTTAACTCATTCACTCCATATTCATTTCATGAACCACATTATGAACTTTATTTGCAAAATATATATTCTGAGACCTCATTATCTGTACTTAAGTTGTCCATCTTTTCCAAAGCTATGAGATTTCTCTTATCAATCCAGATCTCAAGTTGAATCATTTTATCCATTTAGAGGTTTTTAAAAATTCTCTTTCTGTCCTCTCTCTCTTTCTCTCCCCCCTCTGGAGTCAAATCTTAATAGCCAAGACATTGAGGAAAATGCCTCAAAGACATTTCAGAGACCTCCACAGCAGCCCCACCCATAACAAGCCTGGTAACTTAGGAGTAAAGTATGGTTTCATAGGCCAGACCCAGGGGCTGGCTGCCCTTCACAACCTTGGAAAACTACTGCTTCCTGCCTCCCAGCCACTCCATCTCTAGCTGTGGCTAAGCGACCCCCAATTATGGTCCAGGCCACTGTTCCAGAATGTGCAATCTGCCTTGGCAGTTTCCACATGGTGTTAAGCCATTGGGTAAACAGAGGGCAAGAGCTGAGTCTCGGGAGCTTCTGCCTAGATTTCAGAGGATGTATGAAAAATGCCTGGATGTCCAGGCAGAAGTCTGCTGCAGGGGCAAAGCCCTCATGGAGAACCTCTATGAGGACAGTGTATGGGAAAAAATATAAGGTTGGAGCCCTCGCACAGAGTCCTCACTGGGGCACTCCCTAATGGAGCTGTGAGAAGATGTCCAGTGTCCTACAGAACTCAGAATCGTTGATCAACCAACAGCTTGCACCATGCCCCTGAAAAATCACAGGTTCTCAATGCCAGGCTTGGAAAACAACTATGAGAACTGTACATTGCAGAGCTACAGGCACAGAGCTGCCCAAGGCCTTGGTTGCCCACTCCTTGCATCAGTGTTGCCTGGATGTGAGACATGGAGTTAAAAGGAATTATTCTCGAACTTTAAGATGTAATTAATGCCATGCTGTCTTTAAAACTCACATAGCCCCTGTAGCCCCTTTGTTTTTGCTGATTTATCCCTTTTGGAACAGGTGTATTTACTCAATTTCTGAACCCCCATTGTATCTTGGAAGTAGCTAACTTGTTTTTAATTTTACAGGCTTATAGATGGAAGGGACTTGCCTCATCTCAAATGAGGCTTTGAGCTGTGGAATTTTGAATTAATGCTAAAAGGAGTTAAGACTTTGGAGACCACTGTGAAGCAATTATTGTATTTTGCAATGGGAGAATGACATGATATTTGAGAGGGGCTAGGGGCAGAATGATAAGGTTTGGGTTTGTGTCACTGCCCAAATTTCATGTTGAATTGTAATCCCCAATGCTGAAGG
The DNA here is from genome assembly GCF_028885625.2 of Pongo pygmaeus. Taxonomy (NCBI): domain Eukaryota; kingdom Metazoa; phylum Chordata; class Mammalia; order Primates; family Hominidae; genus Pongo; species Pongo pygmaeus. The sequence continues at coordinate 58,738,309 of NC_072396.2, read as the reverse complement.
AGTGGCCTAGGATGAGGTAATTGAGTCATGGGAGTGGATTTCCTACTTGCTTTTCTCATATCATGGTGTGTGAGTTCTCTCGAGATCTCTTCTAGTCATTTAAATGTGTGTCGCACCTTCCTCTTTGCTCTCTTCCTCTTGCTCTAGACAGGTAGGTTGTGCCTACTCACCATAATTGTAAGTTTCCTGATGTCTTGCTTCCTACACAGCCTGCAGAACCATGAGCAAATCAAACTTCTTTTCTTTATAAATTTCCAGTCTCAGGTAGTTCTTTCTAGCAATGTGAGAACAGACTAATACAGTGTATATATATTTAAGATAGTTAGGTCTTCTTGTCGACCTGGACCCTTTACCATTATGTAATGCCTTTCTTTTGTCTTTTTTGGTCTTTGTTGTTCAGGAATGCAACTCCTCCTTTTTTTCATTTTCTTGGTAGTTTTTTTTCCATCTCCCTATTCTGAGCCTAAATGTGTCGTTGTATGTGAGATGGGTTTCTTGAAGACAGTATGCCATTGGATTTTGGTTCTCTATACAGCTTACCACTCTGTGCCTTTTAATTGGGACCTTTAGCCCATTTTCAATAAATGGTAGTATTGATAAATGTAAATTTGATCCTGTCATCATGATGTTACCTGGTTGTTATATAGACTTACTTGTGTGGTGGCTTTATAGTGTCACTGGTTTGTGTACTTAAGTATGTTTATGTAGTGGCTGGTATGGTATTTTAATATTTAGTGCTTCCTTCTGGGTTCTTGTAAGGCGTGTCTGGTGACAGCAAATTATTTCAGTATTTGCTTCTCTGAAAATGATCTTATTTCTCCTTTGCTTATAAAGCTTAGTTTGGCCAGATACAAAATTCGTGGTTGGAACTTTGTTTCTTTAAGAATGTTAAATGTTGGCCCTCAATATCTCTGGCTTGTAGAGTTTCTGCTAAGAGATTCAGTATTTCTCTGATGGACTTCTTTTTGTAGGTGACCTGACCTTTCTAGCTGCCTTCAATATTTTTGCATTTTGATCTTGTACAATTATATCAGTATGTGTCTTGGTGATAATCTTTTTGTGAAATATGTAACTCAGATTCTAATTTGAATGTTGGCTGCTCTAGCTAGGTTGGAAAAGTTCTCATATATGATAACCTAAAATATGTCCTCCAAGTTGCTTCCACTCCCCATCTCTTCAAGAGACACCAGTGAGTCATATATTTGGTCTCTTTAAATAATCCCACACTTCTAGGCATTATTATTTATTTTTTTTCTCTTCATTTGATACGGTTTTATTTAAGAAAAACACTCTTTCAGCTCTGATATTTTTTGGCTTGGTCTATTCTGCTATTAATACTTGCATTTTGAAATTATTATAGTGTGTTTTTCATCTCTATCAGGTCAGTTACATTCTTTTCTATACTGGCTATTTTGTCTGTCATATCCTTTATCATTTTATTATAATTTTTAGCTTCCTTGGAACGGGTTTTAACATACTCCTGTATCTCGATCATCTTCATTCATTCTCATATTTGGAAATGTTATTTCTGTCATTTTAATCATCTCAGCCTGGTTCAGAACACTTGCTGAAAAGTTAGTGGGTCATTTGGAAGAAAGAAGACACTTTGGCTTTTAAAGTTGTCAAGAGTTCTTTTGCTGGTTCTTTCTCATCATTGTGGGCTGGTGTTATTTTAATCTTTGAAGTTGCTGTCTTTTGGATTGTTTAAAATCCTATTTGATAGCCTTGAAGGTTTGTGTTATAAGCTAGATTCAGTCAACTGGCTTCATTTCTGGACTATTTTAAGGGGAAAAAGCTCAGCTCACAACTTTTATACTGCGTGCAGTAACTCTGGAAGATAAATATTGGGGCCCAATTTAGTTATTTTTCTTCTCAAATTTAGGAATTCGGTGCACTTGTGGGTCTTATGTGCGACTGGACCACTGGTCCAAGCACTGTGATGGTGGTGTCAGCCAAAGCATTTAATAGGGCTGTGGCAGTGGAATCCATCTTTATTCACACTTTCCAGCAACAGCAACAGTAGCAGCATGGTGGGGTGCATGCTTGTTGGCTGTGGCAGGATGCTGGCAGGTGAAAGCTTGCTCAACTTTGTGAGAATATTTGCAACAGTGACAGACATAGCACAGTGCAAGGGTGTGTGGAGGGGTCTGCTACTCATGACTGCATGTAATTTGTCCTGGTGGTAGTGTTAGCAGGTGGGTGGGGTGCTGGTGGGCACGGGGTGGTGTTCACCCTCTGTGCATGTTTACACAGATAGAGGAGGCCGTGCAGGATGGGGAAGGATCAGCTGTTCTTCTTGCTTAGTTTCACCCCCAGCAGCAGTGTTGGTGCAGGAGTGAGGTGCCACTGGGGGCAATGTCGGCAGGCTCTATGGCCACCAAGGCTCTGACTGCAGTGGCAGTACAGTGAGAGAGGGGGGTGGATTGCACTTACACTTGTGGCAGTGGCAGGGCAGGGTGCATGCTTGTGTACATACTGGTGGGGCAGGTAGGGCATGATCCACCTGTACACACATATGACAGCAAAGTGATGTTGGCGATGGCCATGGGGTTGAAGGAAGCTTCAGTGAGGTAGAGAGTGGGTGGGCTTGTGTATGACTGCGGGGGCAGACCCACTGAAGCTCTCCAACAGTCAGGGGCAGTCCATCAGCACAAAAGCTATGATGCGGGCCCAAAGAGCATCCATTCCCCACAGTTGTTAGAGACCAGAGATGAGTTCCGGGCACAGGGTTCTCAGCTAGCTGACTCTTCAGCCTGGCTTCTGTGTCTTCCTTCAGTGTCTTTCCTCTGAAGATCTGTTAGGAGTGTGTCAGTCATATCAGTCCCTTGGTGACAGCTGCTCCACTGGTTGTGTCTAGTCGATTATTTTGCCAGGTTTTCTCCATTTCTTCTTATATTTTCACTTTTATTTATTCCATAAACAACCATTACTTTGCTACTTTTATTGCCTTAAATGGGTAACTGTCCATTTGAAAAACTTGAAAAATGAAAAATGATTATTTAACTTTAATTTATTCCACTTCCTAGAATTTTTATGCATATTTAATCTTCACTGCTGAATCATGTTTCTTCTTTTTGAAGAATTTTCTATAAAATTTCTTGTATAGAAGCTCTTCTAACAAGAAATTATTTCCTTTTTTTGGGAAAGAATTTATTTCTATTTTTGGCTAATATTTTTCCTGAATATGTAATTTGGTTTGACTTTTTTTTCCTACAGAAACTTTAAAGCGGCCACCCCATTTTATTATTCCTTTCACAGTTTCCAAGAAGAATTCCACTGTAACTCTTATTGGTGTTACTCAAAATGTAAGCACAAACTTTCTCTCTCAATTATCTCCTATTTTTTACCTTTGTCTTTGGTTTTAAGAAGTTGAACATTATATGTCTAGGTTTAGTGTTATTGGTATTTATTCTGCTTGGTGTTTTCTGAGCTTTTGCATATTTGCTTTGGTTTCTGTCATGAATTTTGAGAAGTTATTGGCTACTATTTATTTTATTTCTGTATATTATGTTAAAAATGCTTAATATGAGATCTACTCTTACATTTTTAGGTGTGCAATACATTATTCTTGACTATAGGTGCAATAAAATATAGCACATCTCTAGAGATTATTCATCTTACTTTACTAAAACTTTGTACCCATTGATTAGTAACTAGTCATTACATCCCCCACTCCAGGCCCATGGCAATCACCATTTCACTTTTGATTCCAGAAATCTACCTATTTAGATATCTCATATAAGCAGAAGCATGCATTTGTCTTAGTCCACTCTCTGTTGCTTACAACAAAATACTTGAAACACAGTGGGTAATCTATAGCAAAAAGGAATTTATTTTTTATAGTTATAGAGACTGAGAAGTTCAAGGTCAAGGGGTCCCATCTGATGAGGACCTTCTTCCTGGTGGGAACTCTCTGCTGAAGCTGAAATCTCACATCTCTGCTTACCTTTGCTCTTTTGGGGGCTCTCTCTAAAAAAATCTCTATCTGGATGCCTTGGATTTTGACAACATCCTTTGACATGTGGTAGAGGCTGTCAACCCTTTTCATCTCTTTCTTTCTTCAAATCTGCAGAATTATCACCATGTGGATGTTGCCAAGGTTTATTACTTGTTATTCCTGGATCTGAAGCATGAGATGCACTTAACACTTCTTGAGCCACGATTTCGGGTGGCCATGAAACACTGGAATAGTGTGTGGGGACCAGCGTCCTAAGGTGACTCTTAGTAGTGAGCCCATGGAGAGTGTCCAGGCCTGCTCCCTGAAACTTGAAACCAGTCTGCCCTTCTAGGTGTTTGATTCCATGATGAAAGTGGCAGCCTTGAAAATATCTGAAATGCTTTTGGGATATTTCTTCCATTGTCTTGAGGAATAGCACCTAGCTCTTTTCTATGTGTGTTTATTTAGAAAATGGTGATTGGGGTACACCTTTGGTTTTCTGTCCTGGACACACTTTTGTACTGGCCACTTTTGTGGCCAGGCTAAGAATTTTCCAAATAAGTTTACTCTGTTTTCCTTTTAATTATGAATGCTGTTTTTAAATTGTTCTTTTTCTTCAGAATATCACTGTAAGTGGCCAAAAGTATCCGTGAACCTCCTTCTATATTTTGTGTAGAAATTTATTCTGCAAAATATCCTACTTTATCACTCACAAGTTCAGCCTTCCACAAAGCCCTTGGGCATGGACAAAATTCATCCAAGGCATTTGCCAATTTATGAGAAGGATGGCCTTTACTTCAATGTCCATTCCTTTCTCTTCAGTTCTATCTAAAACCTCATCTGAATGGCCTTTACTCTTTCTACATCTATCGGTATTCCGGACATGACCACTTAAAAAAGCTCTAAAAAGGTTTAAATTTTTTCTTGTCTTTTTGTCTTCTACATCCTCACCAGAATCTGGGCTGTTTCTAGCCTTTTTCTCTAAATTCTTCTAGCATGTGTCAATTGCTCATTTTCAAACCTACTCCCACACTTTTGAATATTTATTATCAGTAAAACCTCACCCCTTGGTACCAATTTTTGTCTTAGTCCATTTTCTGTTGCTTATGACAGAATACCTAAAACTGGATGAATTATAAATAAATCAAATTAATTTTTACTGCTTTTGGGGCTGCAAAGTTAAAGATCAAGGAGCCAGATCAAATGAAGGTCTTCTTGCTTTTGTGGCCTCTCTGCAGAGTCCCAAGGTGGCAAAGGGAATCACAGGGCTAGGGATCTGAGTGTGCCAACTCAGGTTTTTCCTCTTCTTCTTATAAAGCAACACATTTACTCCCATGATAACTTATTAATTGAGTCTCTCATTAATCTCTTAATTTATTAATCTATTAGGACTAATCCATATATTGGGGCAGAGCCCTCTTGACTCAAACACCTGTTAAAGGCCCCATCTCCCAATACTGTCAAATTGGGAATTAAATGTCAACATGAGTTTTAGAGGGAAAAAATACACCGTAGCTCTTAGCAGCATTTAAAATGTTGTTACATATTTCAGAATTTACTCTTTTTTAAAGGAAAATTGTATTCTATTGTGTATGTATACACCACATTTTATTGTTTGAATAATTTATCAAGAAATAGTTTGTTTCCACATATTAGCTACCATAAATATAATTACAATGGATATAAGGGTAATAATACCTTCTTGAGATTATAATTTCTATTCTTTTGGATGAATGCTTAGAAGTGGGATTGACAAATAGTATGTTAGTTTTATTTTAAAATTTTTGAGAAACTTGCAAACTGTTTTCTTTATCAGCTGCACCATTTTGCAGTCCCATGTACAGTGTGCCAAACTTCCATTTTTTTCACATCATCACCAACACTTGTTGTCTTTTACTTTTCTTGGTAGCAGCCATTCTGAAAGTTGCAAGGTGCTACTGTATAGTCGTTTTAATTTGCATAGTTCTGATGATTAATGTGAGTAAGCATTTAAAAAGTGTATCTATTGGCCATTTGCATGTCTTCTCTAGACAAATGTCTACCTATGTCCTTAGCCCCTTTTAAAAATCAGAATATTAGAGTTTTTTTTGCTATTGAATTATAGATGTTCCTTATTTTTTTGAGTTTATCTCTTATCAAATATATTCTTTCCAAATACATTTCATTCTGTAGGTTGCATCTTCACTCTGTTGATTGTTCCCTTTGCTGTACAGAAGATTTTGGTTTTATGTAGTTTCACTTGTTTATTTTTGGTTTTATTGTCTATACTTTTCATGCCATAGCTGAGAAATCATTGCCAAGACCGTTAAAAATGATTTTAATGTGTTCTAAAACTTTTACAGTTTCCATATTGAGTTAATTTTTTATTATGATGTAAAATAAAGATTAAGTTTTTTCTTTCACATGCGTGGGGGAAGTTTTTCAAATGGCATTTGTTGAAGAGACTATCATTTTTCATTGTATTTTCTTGGCAGACTTTTAAAAGATCCATTGACCATACATGTATGAATTCTTTTTTTCTGAGCCCTGTTTTGTTCCATTGGTCTATATATCTTATTTTATGCCATACTCTTTTAACAACTATAGTGTTACAACATATATTGACATCATAAAATGTGGTACATTTAACTTTTGTTTACTGAAGATTGATTTGGCTAAGTGTGGCTCTTTGTGTTTTCAAATAAATTTTATATATACATTTTAATTTTTGCAAAGAGTACCAATTAGATTATCATAGAAATTGCATTAAATTTGTAGATCACTTTCAATAGTATGAAAATTTTAACAACATTGTCCCCCAATTAATTAGCAAAAGATTTTTTAATGTACATGGTCTCGTTTAATTTAGTTTATCTTTTTTATTCTTTAATATAGATATCTTTTGTCTCTTTGTTTATTCCTAGTTTTACTTAAATTTTTGTAAGTGGTGCTAATTTGAATTGAATTGTTTTCCTAATTTTCTTTCCAGATGCTTTGTTTTTAGTGTATAGAACTGTAACTGGTTTTTGTATGTTGATTTTGTATTATGAAACTATTGGGTGTGGAGGAACAAGATGGCTGACTACAAGCAGCTAGTGTGTGCTTCTCTCATTGAAAGAAGAAAAAGTCAAGGGGCAAGGCCAAGATGGTCAACTAGAAACAGCTTCTGTCGAAGGCTCCCACTGAGAAGAACCAAAAGAGTGTAGGAATCCTGCACCAGCAACCAAGGTATCCAGGTTCTGACATCTGGACTGACTAGGCAGTTGGTGTGACCCACAGAGAGCAAGGAAAAGCAAGGTGGTTCAGTTGCCCACTTGAGAGCCACATGGGCCAAGGGGACCCCCCCCCCACAGACAAGGAAGGCAATGAATAATAGTGCTACCCCACATGGGAAACTGTGCTTTTTCCATGGGTTTGTGCAACCCACAGATCAGAAGATTCCACTCATGAGCCCATGTCACCAGGACCTTGGGTCCCAAAAACAGAGCCACGCACATTCTCAACAGCCACTTTGCTGGAAACTGCCTAAGACTACTGAGCTCTCTGAGGAGGGGTGGCCATCATCACTGCAGCTGCCTGCTGCCTAGGGTGACTTAGATCCCTAAGGAAGGGGAGGCAGCCATCATCTTGGCTGCCTGTGACTAAGACAACTGAGCTCCCTGAGGGAGAGTCAGCAGCCTTCACTGTGTCTACCTGCTGTCTAAGACAACTGAGCTCCCAGAGGAGGGGTGGCCATGGTCACTGTAGCTGCTTGATCCCTAAGACAACTGAACTCTCAGGAGGGAATGGCATCAGCCATCACTGCAGCTCCAGTCCACCGTTTTTCCCCTGCTTGTGCCAGAGAGACTGGATGGTTTGGACCCAAGAGTTATTCCCCACAGTGCAGCACCACAGCTGTGGCAGACTGTGGCCAGACCACCTCTTTAGGCCAGACCCTGACCCACCCCTTCTCACTGGGTGGGGCCTTCCGGCAGGATATTTGGCAACTCCAGCCAGGGGCTTAGGAAAAAAACTCTGATATCCCTGGGCTTCAGCCCTCTGGAAGAGGTGTGGCCTTGGTCTCCAAAGACCAGCAGACTTAGTATTCCCCCGCTGGTTCTGAGGAACCTGGACAGCCCAGATGAGTGGGCTTCCTTCTAGCATAGCACACTCCCTCCACCAAATGTCAGTCAGAGTGCTTCATTAAGCAGGTTCTGGATCCCAAGCCCCTTGACTGAGTGAGAACCCCCAACAGAGGTCATCACCAGACACCTTATGCAGGAGTGTTCCTGCTAGCATCCAGGTGGTGCACTTCAAAGACAGAAATCACAGACAACAGTCTTTGCTGCTTTCCAGCCTCCTCGAGGTGGAACCAGGTATGGGTAGGACTCAGGAGAATAGGGACTGAAGTGAACCCCCAGAAAACTACAGCAGCACTACAGAAGAAGGACCTGACTGATAACAGAAAAACAAACGAACAGAAAACAATAACAGCATCAACAAGAAAGTCCCCACAAAAACCCCATCTAAAGGTCAGCAGTCTCAAAGATTGAAACTAGACAAACTCATAAAGATGAGAAAGAATCAACAAAAAATTGCTGAAAACTGAAATGGCCAGAGTGCTACTTCTCTTCTGTTCCTTGCTGCAACAACTCTCCAGCAAGGGCACAGAACTGGACGGAGGATGAGATGGATGAACTGACAGAAATAGGCTTCAGAATATGGGTAATAACAAACTTCACTGAGCTAAAGGAGCATGTTCTAACCCAATGCAAAGAAACTAAGAACAATGATAAAATGTTACAGGAGCTGTTAACTAGAATAGTCAGTTGAGAGAGAAACATAAATGAACTGATGGAGCTTAAAAATATAGCATGAGAACTTTGAGACACAAATACAAGTATCAATAACCAAACTGATCAGGCAGAAGAATGAATATCAGAACTTGAAGACTATTTTACTGAAATAAGGTAGGTAGAAAAGATTAGAGGAAAAAAATGAAAAGAAATAAACCAAATGTCCAAGAACTATGGAACTATGTAAAAAGACTGAACGTATGACTGATTGAAGTACTGAAAAGACTGGGAGAATGGAACCAAGCTGAAAAGCACACTTCAGGATATAATCCAGAACTTCCCCAACCTAGCAAGACAGGCCAGCATTCAAATTCAGGAATTCCAGAGAACCCCAGTAGATACTCCAAGAGAAAAACAACACCAAGACTCATAATCATCAGATACTCCAATGTGAAAATGAAGGAAAATAAGGTTAAGGACAGCCAGAGAGTAAGGCCAGGTCACCTACAAAGGGAAGCCCACCAAACAGTGGACCTCTCAGCAGACACCCTACAGGCCAGAAGAGAGTCGGCACTCAACTAAAAAGCCTCTAAACAGCAAAAGAAACTACCATCAGAGTGAACAGACAATGTACAGAATGGGAGAAAATTTTTGCAATCTATCCATCTGACAAAGGTCTAATATCAAGATTCTACAAGGAACTTAAATAAATTTACAAGAAGAAAACAACCCCATCAAAAAACTGTGCAAAGGATATGAACAGACACTTCTTAAAAGAAGACATTTATGTGGCCAACAAACATGAAAAATAGCTCAATGTCACTGATCATTAGAGAAATGCAAATCAAAATCACAATGAGATACCATTACACACCAGTCAGAATGAAGATTTTTAAAAGTCAAGAAACAACAGATGCTGGAAAGGCTGTGGAGCAATAGGAATACTTTTACACTGTTGTTAGGAATGTTATTTAGTTCAACCATTGCGGAAGGCAGTGTGGTAATTCCACAAAGATCTAGAAACAGAAATATCATTTGACCCAGCAATCTCATTACTATGTACATACCCAAAGAAATATAAATCATTCTATCATAAAGATGCATGTATGTGCATGTTCACTGCAGCACTATTCACAATAGCAAAGACTTGGAACCACCCAAATGCCAGTCAATGATAGACTGAATTAAAAAAATGAGGCACATATACACCATAAAAAGGTGTATCCAGCCATAAAAAGGATTGAGATCATGTCCTTTGCAGGGACATGGATGGAGCTGGAAGCCACTATCTTCAACAATGTAACACACAAACAAAACCAAACACTGTATATTCTCACTTATAAGTGTGAGCTGAACAATGAGAACACATGGACACAGGGAGGGGAACAACACACACTGGGGCCTGTCAGGGATGCTGAGAGAGGGAAAGTATCAGGATAAATAGCTAACACATGCAGGGCTTAAAACCTAGGTGATGAGTTGATAGGTGCAGCAAACCACCATGGCACACTTTTAACTTTGTAACAAACCTGAATGTCCTGCACATGTACCCCAGAGCTTAAAATTAAATTAAACTAAATTTAAATTAAATTAAAAAGAAAGAAAGAAGAAAAAGTCATGAGGAAATTCTAGATCTTCAACTGAAATTTCCAGGTGGACACATTGAAATTCATTGAGGAAAAAATTTGACACACAGAAAATGGAGAGGGGTGAGACAGGATGACTGCCAAACTAAGAGTGGCACAGAGACATGGTTTTCTTACCATGAGGAGATAGTAAATGAGTGAGAGTCCCTCAAGACTCATACATCTATGGACCTTTTCAACCTTAGGCTCAGGAGATTCCCTAATCCCACTACCCTGGGGCCTTCAGAGTGACAAGCAGAGGTACATGTAGTCTGGGCAAAGACACTGCTCAGGTGCACACAGAATCCAGGAAGCCTTGGATCTCCAAATATACCAGCATTAGTGGCTGCAGCAGCTCTGGCAATGGGGGAGATCATGCTCCCTCACGTGCCCACAAGACAGGAGCCAAATCCAGGAGGTTGAACACTGATGGACTGCAGGTTGAACATTGATGGACTGCAGGCTTAACTTCCACGGCATTTCACAAGATAAGGCCCACTGGCCTGGGACTCCATGCACCACCCACCAGGGCTGTTGAGCCAATAGCCACTCTGCACTTGTGGGAATGGAGCTCTCACAGGAAGAGGCAAGCTGCCATTTTTGCTGTCTTGCAGCCCTTGCTGCTGTTGCCTTCAGGCCCCAGAGAGTGTGCAGTTACTAGGGACTGGCAGGGATACCCAGCACAATGCAGCCACCCCACAGAAAAAGCAGCCAGACTGGTTTTTATGCAGGTTCCTGATCCTCCTTCTCTTCAATGTGTGAGAATTCTCAATCCAAGACTTCAGTTATCCCTTCCCAGGGCTCTCAGGTTGGTAGCAGCTCTGCATTTCCCCAGGACAGAGCTCTCACAGGGAGAGGCAAGCTTCCATTTCTGCTTTCTTGAAACCCATGCTACTGTTGCCTTCAAACTACAGAGAGTGCACAGTGACTAGAGGCAAGGAATGGATCCCCAGAAAAATGCAGCCACCCCATGGATCTCCTTTGTTACACAGCCACCTGCATAATAAAGTGGCCCCACTTTATTGCACAAGTTCCTGATTCTGTTTCTCCTTACTGGGTGGGGCCTCTTTACCTCGGGTTCCAGCACAACTACTCTGCCCCCACACAAACACTTTAGTGGAGGTGGTTCTGCAGTTCTTTGAGGAGGAAATTCCAGGGACAAGCCACAGCCCTTCCACTATTGTAGCTACAGTGGTACCACCCTAACTGCCTTTGGGCTAGGGAAGGAATAAAGGACCTAGTTATTATCCTTGCACCTCCAGCACACTGCAGCCACAATACAGAGAGGGATCCAGTCCCTCTTCCTTGGAAGCCCCCACATACAACCCTTCACCAGGCAGGGCCCTGGTTCAGGACCACAGATCAGGTGACCCACACACAGCTGAGAATATCCACTGGTAGTGGCTCTGAGATTTCCTGGGAAGTGGTTCCAAAAGACAATAAAAATCCCCTCTGCCACTACCACAGCAGCAGTTTTGCCCCTGCTGACTTCTGTTTGGGCAAAAATAAATAGGGCTTCAACTCTGCTCCCAGCATGCCACAGTCACAACCTGTAGAGTAGCTCAGTCTCCTCCCTGTGAGCAGTGCAGCCATCTCACCACCAGCTGAACAATTCCAGTAGCAGTGGCTTTACATTTCCCTAAGGTGGAGCTCCAAGAAGCAAAACAAATCCCCTCTCCTACTGCCACCTCTGTGGTGCTGCCCTTGCTGCCTTTGGACTGGCAAAGGAGAAAAGACTCTGAGTGCTTTAACCACATCTCGAGCAAGTTGTAATTGCCCTAAGGAGAAAAGGCCAGTCTGTCTACCCCATGACTCACACTTCACCCCTGCTCATTACCAAGCAGGACCCCCTTGGCTTGGGCTCACAGCACAGCCACCCCATCCCAGACCAATAACATTGATTGATAGCAGACCTGAATGTCTCTGGGGTGGAGTTCCAAGAAATAAGTGAAAGGCTTCCTGCCACAACCACTGCTAAGGTCCCTTCCCCATCTGTCTGAATGCTGGAGAGTTGGGTGGGACATAAAGCCTGAGCTCCTGAGAAAATACATTGTGAGAAAATACATAGGAGCCACGTGGCTGAGTAAGAGCCCCCTTACTGCTCATTATGCTTAAGTGCCACATACAGGATTCCAGATGAAATCTTCAACACCAAAAATACTTTGCTGATATACCTCCATGTGAAACCAAGGGCAAGAATTCATCTACAAATGAAGACTCTGCAAAAAGACTTAGCCCTCTGAAAACATCCAGGAAAAAAAAAAGTCTACTGACTGCATTCAAATTGTGTCACAACTAAAGGAAACATGTCCAAACAGATGAGAGAAAACCTGTGCAAAAGCTATGAAGACTATGAGAAATATGGGATTTTGTAAAGAGACCAACTCTATGACTCACTGGTGTCCCTGAAAGACATAGTGAGAAAGCAGGCAACTTGGAAAACATATTTCAGGATACTGTCCATGAAAATTTCCACAACTTCACTACAGAAACCAACATTTAAATTCAGGAAATGCAGAGAACCCTGTGAAACAATACACAAGAAAACCATCCCTAAGATGCATAAATCATAAGATTCCCCAAGGTCAAAATGAAGAAAAAAATGTTATAGACAGCTAGAAAGAAGGGGCAGATTACCTATAAAGGGACCCTAACAGGCTAACAGTGGACTTATCAGCATAAACCCTGCAAGTCAGAAGATAATGAAGACCTACATGCAGCAGTCATCAAGAAAATAATTTGCCATCAATGTTTTTACATCTAGCCAAACTAAACTTTATAAATGGAGAAGAAACAAAATCCTTTTCAGAAAAGAAAATGCTACGGAATTTATAACCACCAGATCTGACTTATGAGAGGTCCTAAAAGGAGTGCTAAATATGCAAAGAAAAGACTATTACTGGCCACTACAAAAACACGCTTAAATACACAGACCAGTGACACTATAAAGCAACCACAAAAGTAAGTCTACATAATAACCAGCTAACAATATGATGACAGGAACAATTCTGCACATATCATTACTAACCTTGAATGTAAATGGGCTAAGTACTCCAATTAAAAGGCACAGAGTGGTAAGCTGGATAAAGTAGCAAGAACCAATAGTATGCTGTCTTCAAGATTGTCATCTCACATTCAGTGACCCCCATAGACTTAAAATAAACAAACAGAGAGAAACCTAGCAAGCAAATGGAAAACAGAAAAAAAGGAGGAGTTACAATCCTAATTTCAGACAAAACGGATTTACACCAACAAAAATTAAAAATGAAAAAAGCATTACATAATAGTAAAAGATTTAATTCCACAAGAAGAACTCACTATCCTCAATATATATGGATCCAACACTTACTCATAAAGTGCGTGTTTATTTATATTCAGAAGGCAATTTTTAGACACCTACAAAGAGACTTAGATTCCAACACAATAATAGTGAGAGACTTTGACACCCCACTGACAGTATTAGACAGGTCATACAGACAGAAAATTTACAAAGATATTCAGGACTCCAACTGAGCACTGGATCACATGAACCTGATCCAGTGCTCAGTTGAAGTCCTAAATATCCACATGGACCCAATCACATAGACATATACAGAACTCTCCACCCAGAAGCAACAGGATATACATTTTTTTCTTCGCAACATGGCACCTACTGTAAGATCAATCACAAATCAGACATAAAACAATCCCTAGCAAATTAAAAAAAAAAAAAACACTTAAATTATACCAAGCACACTGTCAAACCACAGTGCAATAAAAATAAAAATCAATACTTAAAAATCTCTCAAAACCATGCAATAACTTGGAAATTAAATAACTGGCTCCTGAATGACATTTAGTAAATAAAGAAATTAGGAAAAATTATGAAATTCTTTAAAACTAATGAGAACAAAGATAAAAAATATCAGAGTATTTCAGAGACAGCTAAAGTAGTCTTAAGAGAAATTTATAGCACTAAATGTCTGCATCATTAAGAAAGAGCTCCAATTAACAACATAGTATCACAATGACAGAAACTAGAGAAACAAGAACAAACCAATCACAAAGCTAGTAGAAAAGAGGAAATAGCTGAATTAGAACTGAACTAAAAGAAAAAAACAGAGACACACAAAATATACATAAGAACAATAAATCCAGGAGTTGGTTATTTTAAAAAAATAACAAGATAGACAACTAGCTGGACACATAAAAAAGAGATAGTATCCAAGTAAGCACAATTAGAAAAGACAAAAGGGACATTAGCACTGTCCCCAAAGAAATTTAATAAAACCTTCAGAAACGACTACAAACACCTCTATGCACATGAACTAAAATACCTAGAAAAACAGACAGATTCCTGGAAACATACCCTCCCAAGACTAAACAAGGAAGAAATCAAATCCCTGAACAAACAATGAGCTCCAAAATTGAAAGAGTGATAAAAAGCCTACCAGCCACAAAAGCTCAAGAGCAAATAGATTCACAGTTTAATTCTACAAGATGTATAAAGATGAGCTGATATTCTTTCTACTGAAACTATTCAAAAAAATTGAGGCGAAGGAAATCCTTCCCAACTCTTCCTGTGAGGCCAAAGTCATTCTGATACCAAAACTTAGCAGAGATAAAACAAAAGCAGAAAACCTCAGGGCAGTATACTTAATGAACAGAGATTCAAAATTATCAATAAAATACTGGGAATCTGGCAGCACATCAAAAAGCTAAAGCACTGGGAACAAGTAGACTATATCTGTGGGCAGCAAGGTTAGTTCAACATGTAAATTAATAAATGTGATTTATTACATAAACAGAACAACATAAAAACCACATGATTATCTCAATAGACGCAGAAAAGGAATTTGATAATATTCAACATGCTTCACGTAATAACCCTCAATAAACTAGGCATTGAATGAATATAGTTCAACATAGTAAGAGCCATCTATGACAAACCCACAGCCAATATCATACTGAATGGGAAAAACTGAAAGCATTACCTTCTGAAAATCACCATAAGTCAAGGACAGCATGTTACCACTCCTATTCAACATAGAATTGGAAGTCCTGGCCACAGAAATCAATCCAGAGATAGAAATAAAAGACATTTAAATAAGAAGAGAGGAAGTCAAACTATCTCTGTTTGCAGATGACACAATTCTATTACTGGAAAACTCTATAGTCTCTTCTCGAAAGCTCCTTGGCCTGATAAACAACCTCAGCAAAGTTTCAGAATACAAAATTAATGTACAAAAATCAGTAGCATTCCTATACACCAACAACTTCGAAGCTACAAGCCAAATCAGGAATGCAATTCTATTCACACTAGTCACCGGAAGAATAAAATATCTAAAGATCTCAACAGTAAGAATTACAAAACGCTACTCAAAGAAATCAGGGATGACACAAAGAAATATAAAACATTTTGTGTTTACAGATAGGAAGAATCAATATCATTAAAATTGCCACACTGCTCAAAGCAATGTACATATTCAATGCTATTTCTATCAAACTACCGATGACATTCTTCACAGAACTGGAAAAACAATTTTAAGATTCATATGGAACCAAAAAAGACTTCACTAGCCAGGAAAATTCTAAGTACATAGAAGAAAGCTAGAAGCATCATGTCACTTGACTTCAAACTATATTACAAATATGTGTCACATCCGATTATTGTCTTAATTATTGTCTTGGCTCTTTAGACTGTGTTTTCCCTTACATTTTAACATGCCTAATAATTTTTTTGATGTTGAAAGCTGGGCATGTTTTATTGGGAAATTAAGACTGAGACAAGTAGGACTATAGTGTAGGAATTTATGTTTAGCTAGGAGTTCAACTGCATTTTACATTTTTTTTTGTTGTTGTTGCTATGAATTTCTTCAGTGACCTGTTTTTGTCACCCCCTTTTTCCCCTCTTTACTTTGTATCTTTCTTTTTCTTTTCTTCAAGGAGTCTGTCTCTTGCAACTCTCCCAGTGATAGTTCTCTGTTATACTCATGCCCTGTTAGGGTGTCCATAATATGTATTGAAGAGATGTTCATTAATGTTATAATTAAGCCTTGGCTTTTAGAGTGCACAGTAGCTCTATCTCACAGGGATGTGTCTCAAGTGTTTAATTTTCCCCCTCTCAGAGGCTTATTTTGTATTTTCCCCCATTCCCATTCTAAGCCACAAAAATGTATCCTCCAATATTTACAATCTATATATTTAAGTACTTCCCTGCTGCAAATTAAGGCCTTTTTTCTTAACTGAGACAAAGATTATAGTGCTGATTATATTTTCCTCCTTTCAACTTTAATACTGTTTCACTAACGGCCTTTCTGGTATCCTTTTCTCCTAAAAATTAAACTTATTTTTTCCACAAGGGACTTAAGCCTACGTAGATGTCACATTGACTATTTACCACCTTCTCGACTTAGCACCAGCAGAGGGAGCTGTCTTCCAATTGATCTGTTCTTCCACCGAGAGCCTGTTGAAACTCCCAGGGGAAAAAAAAAGAGGTTGCAAGGGGACATCAACCTCAATATCACTGTGGCCCCCACCAACTTCGGACAAACTAGCTTGTACTTGGCCTTCAGCAATTCATAGTTATTTTTAATTTTGTTTCTATCAGTTTATATGGTGTTAACATTTTTTCTTTTTCCTCCAGGAAAGCAAATGATTCATGTGTCTTCCTCCATGAGCCTTCAGGATTTTGAGACGGTCACATATCCATTGGCTTCAATTTTCTGCTGAGAATTAAGTTTTTAATATTCGTGTTTATTAATTTTATTCTGAGTATACACATGAGCTGTTCTAGATTAGATAAGTTTTCTTACTATACCTCACAGTATGTAATAAGTATGTTGGCTTGCCTTTTGCCTATTCATGGACTCTATGGTGACATAATCACCAAGTCAATTGTCGTACATCAGTAGTTAGACACTCTATAGATGAATAAGAAAAAAAATTCCTTTCTACTTACAAATGGAAAGGGGATAGCTGCTTTCATTCCCTCCTGAAAGGACCTTCTCATTATGCCAATATGCTCGTATATAATAAAATCTCTCCATGAGCCACACAGGCCTATGTCTCTCAGCTTTTATGACCCACAGATGTGTAAAAGATTAGGGGTTTACTCTTCCTAGAAATTCAAATATCTAGAAAGTTATCCACTCCAGAATCTCTAGCACCTCAAAACTTAATTTAGATAACTAGCCCAGGGCATAACTCTTTTGTCATCTCTGGAAGCGATATAATAGACATTAGCAAATGGCAAGATACTTGTCTCATTATATGTAAATAGTTATTCGAAGACTAAGGCTTTGTACAAAAAAATTAGGAAGTCTAAAAATATTCTGTTTCACCACAGCAGGTTCTTGAAAAATAGTTAACTTTTTGTTTGTCTACTTTATTTCTTGTTGAAAAGTGAAAGCTTCTGTTCTCAACTTCTTACCTGTCTGAACTGAACCCAAAAGTCCTAATCATTTTTTAATGACCTAAATATCATGGTAATATGCAAATAATATATAATTTACCACTTTAACCATTTTTAATTATACAATTTAGTTGTATTAACTACATTCACGTTATTGTGTAATAATCACTACTATCCAACTCCTGAAATTTTATCATTTCAAACTAAAATTTTGTGCCCATTAAACCATAACTCCAAACTACTCCCATTCCCAGCCATTGATAACCACTATTCTACTTTGTATCTATATTTGTTTTAATATTCTAGGAAGCTCAAATACAGGGAATCATACAATATTTTCTTTTTGTTGGTGGCTGTTTTTACTTGGCATAATTCTTTCAAGGTTCATTCACATTGTAGCATGCCTTGGAATGTTACTCCTTTTAAGGATGAATAATATTCCATTATATGTGTATACCACCTTTTATTTATTCAATCAAGCATTGATGGACACTTGTTGCTCTAACCTTTTTTTGTCTATTGTGAATAAAGCTGCTATGAACATGGGTTTAAAAGTATCTGTTCATCCTTGTTTTCAATGTTTTTACATATACACGTATACTTTCTGATCATATGATAACTATATATTTTGTTATTTTTTGAGGAGCTCTTAGCTTTCCATTGTGGCTGTATTATTTTACATTTTCATCAACAACACACAAGGGTCTAATTTCTCTACATCTTTACAAAAATTTGTTATATACTTTTTTTTAGTTAGTATCCATCTTAGTGGGTGTAAAGTAGGCTCCAATTTGGAGTTTGATCTTCATTTTCTCAATGATTACTGATGTTTAACATCTGCTCATGTGTTTGTTGTGCTGCAATATATATCATTTAGAGAAATGTTCATTCAAGTCCTTTGAAATATATAGTCAAGTATTTGTACATTTCAACTGGGTTTTGCTGTTGTTGAGTTGTAACAGATGTTTATATATTATGACTATTAATTTCTTAACAGATATTTGATTTGCAAATATTTTCTCTCATTCTGTAGTTTGAGTTTTCACTATTGACAGTGTTCATGTACATAAGATTTTAGTACTAATGAAGTCCAATTTATCTAATATTTCTTTTGTTGCCTATGATTCAATTTTATATCTAAAAACAAAAATTTCCAAATCCAGCATCACGAAAATTTTCCACAATTATTCCTTCTAAGACTTTGACAGTTTTAGTTTTTGTGTTTAGGGCTTTGATCAATTTTTTGTTTTGGTTTTCTTTTATTGTGTAAGGTAAAGGTCCAACTTAATTCTTTGCAGGTATAGATAAGTTTTCTCAGGAACATTATTTGAATAAACTGCTCTTTCTCTATTGAATCATCAGGAAAACTGTCAAAAATTACTTGATCATAATCTATTTAGCTTATTTCCTTCTCACTATTGTATCCATCGGCCTATATGTTTGTCTTTATGCCAGTACCACACTGGTTGGATTAACGTAGTTTGGCAGTAAGTTTGAAATCAGAAAATGTGAGTACTCCAACTTTGTTCTTTTTCAAGGATTTTATAGATCTATAGAGTCCCTGGAGATTCCAAAAGATGGGTTTGTCTATTTCTTTTTAAAGTTATTGTTATTTTTATAAACAAGTTATAATTGTATACCTTTATAGGAAACAAAGTCATGTTTTGATAAATGTGTACAAAGTGGAATGATTAGAGGAAGCTAACGTAATAAGCACTTAGCTTACCTATAATTTTTGTGACTAGTTACTTAAAATTTACTGTTTGTTGTTTTGAAATATACAATAAATTATTGTTGATTACAGCCACCATTCTATGCAAGAGATCTTAAACCATATTTCTCCTGTCTATCCAAAGTTTTGTATATTGTGAGCAACAACTCCATGTTTCCTTCCTTCCCACCATATCTTTTCTGATAACCATCATTCTACTTTCTGCTTCTGTGAGTTCAACTTTATTAGATTCCATGTGTAAGTCAAATCATTCGGTACTTATTTTTCTGTGCCTGACTTGTTTTACTTTATATAATGCCCTCCACATTCATCCACATTGTTTCAAATAATAAGATTTCCAACATTTTTAAGGCTGAATAGTATTCTGCTGTGTAAATACATCGCATTTTCTTTATCAATTTATCCATTGGTGGACACTTAGGTTAATTGTATATGTCGGTTATTGTGAATAATGCTAAAATAAACATAAGAATGCAGCTAACATTCCAACATATTTATTTCAGTTCTTTTTATTTATTCTTTTCAGTTCTTTACCTCAGGTCATATTTTGGTATGTGCCCAAATGTGGGATTATTGTATCATACGGTATCTATATTTGTAGTTGTTTTTGTTGTTGTTGTGTTTTTTGAGAAGGAGTTTCTCACTTGTTGCTAGGCTGGAGTGCAATGGCACGATCTTGGCTCACTGCAAACTCCACCTCCCAGGTTCAAGCGATTCTCCTGCCTCAGCCACCCCAGTAGCTGGGATTACAGGCATTCGCCACCAGGCCTGGCTAATTTTGTATTTTTAATAGAGACAGGGTTTCTCCATGTTGGTCAGGCTGGTCTCGAATGCCTGACCTCAGGAGATCTGCCTGCTCCGGCCTCCAAAAATGCTGGGATAAGAGGTATGAGCCACCAAGCCCTGCCTATATTTTTACTTTTTAAAGTAACCTCTATACCATATACCATAATGGAAGATCTAAAAATTTATCTTCCAACCAAGAATTTATAAGAGTTCCCATAATCTCCATAGTGTCTCCAACATTTTTTCATCTTTTTATCTTCTTGATAAAGTACTTTAACACAAGGGAGGTAATATCTCATTGCAGTTTTTCATTTGCATTACCCTAATAATTATTGATGCTGATAAATTTGTAAGTACATATTAGCCATATATATGTTTTAGGTTTTTTTTTTTTTTTTCTTCAGAAATTTCTGTCCAGGTTCTTTACCCATTTTTTTTTTATTTTTTAATTTAGCTTATTTTTCTTTTTTTCTTATACTTTAAGTTTTAGGGTACATGTGCACAACGTGCAGGTTAGTTACATGTTGGTGTGCTGCACCCAGTAACTCGCCATTTAACATTAGGTATACCTCCAAATGCTATCACTCCCCCGTCCCCCCACCCCATGACAGGCCCCAGTGAGTGATGTTCCCCTTCATGTGTCCAAGTGTTCTCATTGTTCAATTCTCACCTATGAGTGAGAACACGTGGTGTTTTTTTTTTTTGTCCTTGCAATAGTTTGCTCAGAATGATGGTTTCCAGCTTCATCCATGTCCCTACAAAGGACATGAACTCATCCTTCTTTATGGATGCATAATATTCCATGTTGCATATGTGCCATATATTCTTACCCCAGTTTATCATTGATGGACATTTGGGTTGGTTCTAAGTCTTTGCTATTGTGAATAGTGCCGCAATAAACATACGTGTGCATGTGGCTTTAGAGCAGCATGACTTATAATCCTTTGAGTATATAACCAGTAATGGGATGGCTGGGTCAAATGGTATTTCTAGTTTTAGATCCTTGAAGAATTGCCACACTGTCTTCCACAATGGTTGAAATAGTTTACCATCCCACCAACAGTGTAAAAGTGTTCCTGTTTTTCCACATCCTCTGCAGCACCAATTGTTTCCTGACTTTTTAATGATCGCCATTCTAACTGGTGGTTAGATCGCCATTCTAACTGATGGTATCTCATTGTGGTTTCGATTTGCATTTCTCTGATGGCCAGTGATGATGAACATTTTTTCATGTGTCTGTTGGCTGCATAAACATCTTCTTTTGAGAAGTGTCTGTTCATATCCTTCACCCACTTTTTGATGGGATTGTTTTTTTTTTTTGTAAGTTTGTTTGAGTTCATTGTAGACTCTGGATATTAGCCCTTTGTCAGATGAGTAGATTACAAAAATTTTCTCCCACTCTGTAGGTTGCCTGTTCACTCTCATGGTATTTTCTTTTGCTATGCAGATGCTCTTTAGTTTAATTAGATTCCATTTGTCAATTTTGGCTTTTGTTGCCTTTGCTTTTGGTGTTTTATACATAAAGCACTTTCCCATGCCTATATCCTGAATGGTATTGCCTAGGTATTCTTCTAGGCTTTTTATGGTTTTAGGTCTAACATTTAAGTCTTTAATCCATCTTGAATTGATTTTTGTGTAAGGTGTAAGGAAAGGATCCAGTTTCAGCTTTCTACATATGGCTAACCAGTTTTCCCAGCACCATTTATTAAATGGGGAATCTTTCCCCATTGCTTGTTTTTCTCAGGTTTGTCAAAGATCAGATGGTTGTAGATGTGTGGTATTATTTCTGAGGGCTCTGTTTTGTTCCATTGATCTATATCTCTATTTTGGTACCAGTACCATGCTGTTTTGGTTACTGTAGCCTTGTAGTATAGTTTGAAGTCAGGTAGCGTGATGCCTCCAGCTTTGTTCTTTTGGCTTAGGATTGACTTGGCAATGTGGGCTCTTTTTTGGTTCCATATGAACTTTAAAGTAGTTTTTTCCAATTCTGTGAAGAAAGTCTTTGGTAGCTTGATGGGTATGGCATTGAATCTACAAATTACCTTGGGCAGTATGGCCATTTTCACGATACTGATTCTTGCTATCCATGAGCATGGAATGTTCTTCCATTTGTTTGTGTCCTCTTTTATTTCATTGAGCAGTGGTTTGTAGTTCTCATTGAAGAGGTCCTTCACATCCTTTGTAAGTTGAATTTCTAGGTTTTTTTATTCTCTTCGAAGCAATTGTGAATGGGAGTTCACTCATGATTTGGCTCTCTGTCTGTTATTGGTATGTAAAAATGCTTGTGATTTTTGCACATTGATTTTGTATCCTGAGACTTTGCTGAAGTTGCTTATCACCTTAAGGAGATTTTGGGCTGAGACGATGCGGTTTTCTAAATATACAATCATGTCATCTGCAAACAGGGACAATTTGCCTTCCTCTTGTCCTAACTGATTACCCTTTAATTCTTTCTCCTGCCTGATTGCCCTGGCCAGAACTTCCAACACTATGTTGAATAGGAGTGGTGAGAGAGGGCATCCCTGTCTTGTGGCAGTTCTCAAAGGAAATGCTTCCAGTTTGTGCCCATTCAGTATGATATTCGCTGTCAGGTTGTCATAAATAGCTCTTACTATTTTGAGATACTCCCATCAATATCTAATTTATTGAGAGTTTTTAGCATGAAGGTTGTTGAATTTTTTCAAAGGCCTTTTCTGCGTCTATTGAGATAATCATGTGGTTTTTGTCTTTGGTTCTGTTTATATGCTGGATTACATTTATTGGTTTGCGTATGTTGAACAAGCCTTGCATCCCAGGGATGAAGCCCACTTGATCATGGTGGATAAGCTTTTTGATGTGCTGCTGGATTTGGTTTGCCAGTATTTTACTGAGGATTTTTGCAATGATGTTCATCAGGGATATTGGTCTTAAATTCTTTTTCTGTTGTGTCGCTGCTAGGCTTTGGTATCAGGATGATGGATGATGCTGGCCTCATAAAATGAGTAAGGGAGGATTCCCTCTTTTTCTAGTGATTGGAATAGTTTCAGAAGGAATGGTACCAGCTCCTCCTTGTTCCTCTATTGGAATTCGGCTGTGAATCCGTCTGGTCCTGGACTTTCTTTGGTTGGTAAGCTATTAATTGTTGCCTCAATTTCAGAGGGTGTTATTGGTCTATTCAGGGATTCAACTTCTTCCTGGTTTAGTCCTGGGAGGTTGCATGTGTAAAGGAATTTATCCATTTTTTGTAGATTTTCTAGTTTATTTACGTAGAGGTGTTTATAGTATTCTCTGATGGTAGTTTGCATTTCTGTGAGATCAGTGGTGATATCCCCTTTATCATTTTTTATTGCATCTATGTGGTTCTTCTCTCTTTTCTTCTTTATTAGTCTTGCTAGTAGTCTATCAATTTTGTTGATCTTTTCAAAAAACCAGCTCCTGGATTCATTGATTTTTTGGAAAGGTTTTTGTGTCTCTATCTCCTTCAGTTCTGCTCTGATCTTAGTTATTTCTTGCCTTCTGCTAGCTTTTGAATGTGTTTGCTCTTACTTCTCTGGTATTTTTAATTGTGATGTTAGAGTGTCAGTTTTAGGTCTTTCCTGCTGTCTCTTGTAGGCATTTAGTGCTATACATTTCCCTCTACACACTGCTTTGAATGTGTCCCAGAGATTCTGGTATGTTGTGACTTTGTTCTCACTGGTTTCAAAGAACATCTTTATTTCTGCCTTCATTTCGTTATGTACCCAGTAGTCATTCAGGAGCAGGTTGTTCAGTTTCCATGTAATTGAGTGGTTTTGAGTGAGTTTCTTATTCCCGAGTTCTAGTTTGATTGCACTGTGGTCTGAGAGACAGTTTGTTATAATTTCTCTTCTTTTCCATTTGCTGAGGAGAGCTTTACTTCCAACTACGTGGTCAATTTTGAAATAAGTGCAGTGTGGTGCTGAGAAGAATGTATATTCTGCTGATTTGGGATGGAGAGTTCTGTAGATGTCCATTAGTTCTGCTTGGTGCAGAGCTGAGTTCAATTCCTGGATATCCTTGTTAACTTTCTGTCTCATTGATCTGTCTAGTGTTGACAGTGGGGTGTTAATGTCGCCCATTTCTATTGTGTGGGAGTCTGATCTCTTTGTAGGTCACTCAGGACTTGCTTTATGAATCTGGGTACTCCTGTATTGGGTGCATATCTATTTAGGATAGTTAGCTCTTCTTGTTGAATTGATCCCTTTACCATTATGTAATGGCCTTCTTTGTCTCTTTTGGTCTTTGTTGGTTTAAAGTCTGTTTTATCTGAGACTAGGATTGCAACCCCTGCCTTTTTCTGTTTTCCATTTGCTTGGTAGATCTTCCTCCATCCTTTTATTTTGAACCTATGTGTGTCTCTGCATTTGAAATGGGTCTACTGAACACTGCAGGCTGATGGGTCTTGACTCTTTATCCAATTTGCCAGTCTGTGTCTTTTAATTGGAACATTTAGCCCATTTACATTTAAGGTTAATATTGTTATATGTGAATTTGATCCTGTCATTATGATGTTAGCTGGTTATTTTGCTCGTTAGTTGATGCAGTTTCTTCCTAGCCTTGATGGTCTTTACAATTTGGCATGTTTTTGCATTGGCTGGTACCAGTTGTTCCTTTCCATGTTTAGTGCTTCCTTCAGGAGCTCTTTTAGGGCAGGCCTAGTGGTGACAAAATCTGTCAGCATTTGCTTGTCTGTAAAGGATTTTATTTCTCCTTCAATTATGAAGCTTAGTTTGGCTGGATATGAAATTCTGGGTTGAAAATTCTTTTCTTTAAGCGTGTTGAATATTGGCCCCCACTCTCTCCTGGCTTGTAGAGTTTCTGCCGAGAGATCAGCTGTTAGTCTGATGGGCTTCCCTTTGTGGGTAACCTGACCTTTCTCTCCAGCTGCCCTTAACATTTTTTCCTTCATTTCAACTTTGGTGAATCTGACAATTATGTGTCTTGGAGTTGCTCTTCTCGAGGAATATCTTTGTGGCGTTCTCTGTATTTCCTGAATCTGAATGTTGGCCTGCCTTGCTAGATTGGGGAAGTTCTCCTAGATAATATCCTGCAGAGTGTTTTCCAACTTGGTTCCATTCCCCTCATCACTTTCAGGCACACCAATCAGACACAGGTTTGGTCTTTTCACATAGTCCCATATTTCTTGGAGTCTTTGTTCATTTATTTTACTCTTTTTTCTCTAAATTTCTCTTCTCGCTTCATTTCATTCATTTGATCTTCAATCAGCAATACCCTTTCTTCCAGTTTATCGAATTGGCTACTGAAGCTTGTGCATTCATCACGTAGTTCTTGTGCCATGGTTTTCAGCTCCATTAGGCCATTTAAGGACTTTTCTATGGTTATTCTACTTAGCCATTCTTCTAATCTTTTTTCAAAGTTTTTAACTTCTTTGCAATGGATTCAAACTTCCTCGTTTAGCTCTGAGAAGTTTGATCGTCTGAAGCCTTCTTCTTTCAACTCGTCAAAGTCATTCTCCATCCAGCTTTGTTCCATTGCTGTCAAGGAGGTGCATTGCTTTGGAGGAGGACAGGTGCTCTGATTTTTAGAATTTTCAGCATTTCTGCTCTGATTTTTCCCCACCTTTGTGGTTTTATCTACCTTTGGTCTTTGATGATGGTGACATACGGATGGGGTTTTGGTGTGGGTGTCCTTTCTGTTTGTTAGTTTTCCTTCTAACAATCAGATCCCTCAGCTGCAGGTCTGTTGGGGTTTGCTGGAGGCCCACTCCAGACCCTGTTTGCCTGGGTATCAGCAGCAGAGGTGGCAGAACAGCGAATATTGGTGAGCAGCAAATGTTGCTGTCTGATTGTTCCTCTGGAAGCTTCATCTCAGAGGAGTACCTGGCCGTGTGAGGTGTCATTCTGCCCCTATTCGGGGGTGCCTCCCAGTTAGGCTACTCGGAGGTCAGGGATCCACTTGAGGATGCAGTCTGTCCATCCTCAGATCTCAAACTCCATACTGGGAGAACCACTGCTCTCTTCAAAGGTATCAGACTGGGACATTTAATTCTGTAGGGGTTTCTGCTGCCTTTTGCTTGGCTATGCCCTGACCCCAGAGGTGGTGTCTACAGAGGCAGGCAGGCCTCCACTAGCTGCAGTGGGCTACACCCACTTTGAGCTTCCTGGCCACTTTGTTTACCTACTCAAGCCTCAGCAATGGTGGGTGCCCTCCTCCAGCCTTGCTGCTGCCTTGAAGTTTGATCTCAGACCTCAGTGGTACCAATGAGTGGGGCTTCATGGTCATGGGTCCCTCCAAGCCAGGCATGGGATATAATCTCCTGATGTGCCGTTTGCTAAGACCG
Organism: Pongo pygmaeus; assembly: GCF_028885625.2. Taxonomy (NCBI): domain Eukaryota; kingdom Metazoa; phylum Chordata; class Mammalia; order Primates; family Hominidae; genus Pongo; species Pongo pygmaeus. The sequence goes on along the minus strand of NC_072396.2, from coordinate 58,711,784 downwards.
TTGGAAAAGAGCAGTATTAGGGTGGGAGTGACCTGATTTTCCAGGTGCCGTCTGTTGTCAGAGCTTCCCTTGGCTAGGAAAGGGAATTCCCTGACCCCTTGTGCTTCCTGGGTGAGGTGATGCCTCACCCTGCTTTGGCTCATGCTCGGTGGACTGCACCCACTGTCCTATACACACTGTCCAATGAGCCCCAGTGAGATGAACCTGGTACCTCAGTTGGAAATGCAGAAGTCTCCTGTCTTCTGTGTCACTCTTGCTGGGAGCTGTAGACTGGAGCTGTTCATATTCAGCCATCTTGGGCTAAATTTCTTTCTTTGTAAATTATCTAGTCTTGGATATTTCTTATAGCAGTGTGAAATGGACTAATACACTCTGAGAAGTGCTGGCTTCACATGAGACTCAGCAAATTTCCCATTGTTGTGGTTTTAGGGAGAGGCCCGTTTTGGTTGAGGAGGTGGATGAAAAAGTAAAGGGGACATCATCTCGCACCTTAGGTACCAGCTCAGCCACAGTAGGTTAGTTAGAGCATTTTATAGGATTTTTTGGGTCCTCGATTCCAGGTCTTGGTTCGAACAACATTTGGGGGAGCCCACTTCTCTGAAGAGTGACTTCCAGGCCAGGCAGAGTTCAACACAAGCTGACTGAAGAGCCCTTGTGCCTTAAGGAACATCAATCGTAGCTAGCAGTATGCTCCATGAGCCTGTGGTGCTGATCACCATGGATTGAAGTTCTTCTGTCTTTGGAAAGGTGATTGATAGAAGAGTGAGAAGAACTGTATTTTGTGGTTTAGGTGCCAGCACAGCTACAGTACCATATAACACCAGAATGAATTTTAAGTGTTTTGAGTCTGATTTCTGGTTCTCAAAAGCCACATCTGGACATGCCAGGAGATTTGAGGGAACTCACCACACTCAAAGGAATGACACAGTCCTGGCTGGATTTGCCACCTGCTAAATGCAGAGCCTCAGGGCCTTAAGCAAACACATGTTTGAGCCAGGGAGTGTTTACAGCATACATTGGGTGAGACCTAAAGTTGTACTGGCTTCGGGTCTGAAGCAATGTGGTCCTAGTGATGGTGGACACATAAGTGCTTGTGTCACTCCACCCCAGATCCAAATGGCTAAGAACATAGAGAAAGACTCCATTTATTTGGGGGAAAGAAAGGGAACAGAACAAAAATCTCTGCTTGGTAATCCAGAGAATTTTTCCAGATTTTTGTCCAAGTTTATGAAGGCAGTACCTCTATGAGTCTTCAAGAACCATAGCATTGATGGGCTTAGGGTGCCCTCTAATGCACATATAGTTTAGATTACAACACACAAGTCCTTTTAAATACTTGGAAAGCTTTCCCAAGAAGTACAGGTTGAAATAAGCCCAGACTGTAAAGACTGCAATAAATACATATCTTTTCAATGCTGAGACACAGACAAATATCTACAAGTATCAAAACCATTCAGGAAGACATGACATCAAAAAATAAATCAAATATGACACCAGGGAGCAATCCTAGAGAAATAGAGATTTATGGTTATATTGGTCTGTTCTCACACTGAGACTGAGAGTCTCACCTGAGACTGGGTAATTTATAAAAAAGAAAACAGTGGTTTAATTGGTTCATGGTTCTGTGGGCTGGACAGGAAGCATGGCAGTATGTGCTTCTGGGGAGGCCTCAAGAAATTTTTAAGCATATCAGATGCCAAAGAAAAAGCAGGCCCATTTTACATGGACAGAGCAGGAGATAGAGAGAGAGAAGGGAGGTGCTGCACACTTTTTAAGAAACCAGATCTCGTGAGAACACTTTCACTATTGCAACACAGCACTAAGGAAAAATTCCACCCCAATGATACAATTCCACCCCAATGATACACAGGCCCCAGTTCCAACACTGGGAATTACAATTCGACATGAGATTTGGTAGGGGACACAGATCCAAACCATATCAATAATCTTTCAGAGGGAGAATTGAAAATAATAGTATTTTATTTTATTTCAATTGTTTTGGGGAAACAGACGGTTTTGGTTACATGAATAAGTTCTTTAGTGGTGGTTTATTTTGGTGTACCATCACCCAACCAGTGTACACTACCCAATGCATAGTCTTTTATTCTTCATTCCTTCAAATCCTTCCCCCCGAGAACCTAACACCCATTATATTATTCTTATGCCTTTGCATTCTCATAACTTAGCTCCCACTCATAAGTGAGAAAATATGATATTTGGTCTTTCATTCCTGAGTTACTTAGCTTAGAATAATGGTCTCCAACTCCATTCAGGTTGCTGTGAATGCCATTATGTCACTCATTTTTATAAATAGTATTCCATAGTTGTGTATATACCTGGTTTTCTTTAAGCACTCATTGGTTGATGGTCATTTAGGCTGGTTCCATATTTTTGCAATTGTGAATTGTGCTACTATAAGCATGCATGTGTAAGTATTTTTTTCAATTCTTTTCCTTTGGGTATATAGGCAGTAGTGAGATTGCTGGATTAAATGACAGTTCTACTTTTAGTTCTTTAAGGAATCTCCATGCTGTTTTCTATAGTGGTTGTACTAGTTTACATTCCCACCAACAGTGTAAAAGTGTTCTTTTTTCACCAAATCATGCCAGCTTGTATTGTTATTTTTATTTTTTATTATGTCTACCCTTGCAAGAGTAAGGTGGTATCTCATTGTGGTTTTAATTTGCATTTCCTTGATAATTAATGATGTTGAGCTTTTTTTTATATGTTTGTTGGCCATTTGTGTATCTTCTTTTGAGAATTGTCTACTCATGTTCTTAGTCCACTTTTGGAGGGCATTATTTGTTTTTCTCTTGCTGATTTGTTTGAGTACCTTGTAGATTCTGGATATTAGGTAGTTTTGCAAATATTTTCTTCCACTCTGTGGATAGTCTTTTTACTTTTGCTTTCAGAAGCTTTCATATACCTAGAAAACTCTAAAGACTCATCCAAAGTCTTCTAGATCTGATAAATGAATTCAGTAAAATTTCAGGATACAAAATCAATATACACGAATCAGTAGCACAGCTATACACCAACAGTGACCAAGCTGAAAATGAAATAAAAAATTCAAATGTCCCTGTCTGACAGCTGTGAGGAGAGCAGTGGTTCTCCCAGCACGCAGCTGGAGATCTGAGAACGGGCTGACTGCCTCCTCAAGTGGGTCCCTGACCCCTGACCCCCGAGCAGCCTAACTGGGAGGCACCCCCCAGCAGGGGCAGACTGACACCTCACACTGCCGGCCAGGTACTCCAACAGACCTGCAGCTGAGGGTTCTGTCTGTTAGAAGGAAAACTAACAGAAAGGACATCCACACCAAAAACCCATCTGTACATCACCATCCTCAAAGACCAAAAGTAGATAAAACCACAAAGATGGGGAAAAAACAGAGCAGAAAAACTGGAAACTCTAAAAACCAGAGTACCTCTCCTCCTCCAAAGGAACGCAGTTCCTCACCAGCAACGGAACAAAGCTGGACGGAGAATGACTTTGACGAGCTGAGAGAAGAAGGCTTCAGACGATCAAATTACTCCGAGCTACGGGAGGATATTCAATCCAAAGGCAAAGAAGTTGAAAACTTTGAAAAAAATTTAGAAGAATGTATAACTAGAATAACCAATACAGAGAAGTGCTTAAAGGAGCTGATGGAGCTGAAAACCAAGGCTCGAGAACTACGTGAAGAATGCAGAAGCCTCAGGAGCCGATGCGATCAAATGGAAGAAAGGGTATCAGCCCTGGAAGATGAAATGAATGAAATGAAGCGAGAAGGGAAGTTTAGAGAAAAAAGAATAAAAAGAAACGAGCAAAGCCTCCAAGAAATGTGGGACTATGTGAAAAGACCAAATCTACGTCTGATTGGTGTACCTGAAAGTGATGGGGAGAATGGAAACAAGTTGGAAAACACTCTGCAGGATATTATCCAGGAGAACTTCCCCAATCTAGCAAGGCAGGCCAACATTCAGATTCAGGAAATACAGAGAATGCCACAAAGATACTCTTCGAGAAGAGCAACTCCAAGACACATAATTGTCAGATTCACCAAAGTTGAAATGAAGGAAAAAATGTTAAGGGCAGCCAGAGAGAAAGGACGGGTTACCATCAAAGGGAAGCCCATCAGACTAACAGCAGATCTCTCCGCAGAAACCCTACAAGCCAGAAGAGAGTGGGGGCCAATATTCAACATTCTTAAAGAAAAGAATTTTCAACCCAGAATTTCATATCCTGCCAAACTAAGCTTCATAAGTGAAGGAGAAATAAAATCCTTTACAGACAAGCAAATGCTGAGAGATTTTGTCACCACCAGGCCTGCCCTAAAAGAGCTCTTGAAGGAAGCGCTAAACATGGAAAGACACAACCGGTACCAGCCACTGCAAAATCATACTGAAATGTAAAGACCATTGAGACTAGGAAGAGACTGCATCAACTAACGAGCAAAACATCGAGCTAACATCATAATGACAGGATCAAATTCACACATAACAATATTAACTTTAAATGTAAATGGACTAAATGGTCCAATTAAAAGACACAGACTGGCAAATTGGATAAAGACTCAAGACCCATCAGTGTGCTGTATTCAGGAAACCCATCTCACGTGCAGAGACACACATAGGTTCAAAATAAAAGGATGGAGGAAGATCTACCAAGCAAATGGAAAACAAAAAAAGGCAGGGGTTGCAATCCTAGTCTCTGATAAAACAGACTTTAAACCAACAAAGATCAAAAGAGACAAAGAAGGCCATTACATAATGGTAAAGGGATTAATTCAACAAGAAGAGCTAACTATCCTAAATATATATGCACCCAATACAGGAGCACCCAGATTCATAAAGCAAGTCCTGAGTGACCTACAAAGAGACTTAGACTCCCACACATTAATAATGGGAGACTTTAACACCCCACTGTCAACATTAGACAGATCAACGAGACAGAAAGTCAACAAGGATACCCAGGAATTGAACTCAGCTCTGCACCAAGCAGACCTAATAGACATCTACAGAACTCTCCACCCCAAATCAACAGAATATACATTTTTTTCAGCACCACACCACACCTATTCCAAAATTGACCATATCCTTGGAAGTAAAGCTCTCCTCAATAAATGTAAAAGAACAGAAATTGTAACAAACTGTCTCTCAGATCACAGTGCAATCAAGCTAGAACTCAGGATTAAGAATCTCACTCAAAACCGCTCAACTACGGGGAAACTGAACAACCTGCTCCTGAATGACTACTGGGTACATAACGAAATGAAGGCAGAAATAAAGATGTTCTTTGAAACCAACGAGAACCAAGACACAACATACCAGAATCTCTGGGATGCATTCAAAGCAGTGTGTAGAGGGAAATTTATAGCACTAAATGCCCACAAGAGAAAGCAGGAAAGATCCAAAATTGACACCCTAACATCACAATTAAAAGAACTAGAAAAGCAAGAGCAAACACATTCAAAAGCTAGCAGAAGGCAAGAAATAACTAAAATCAGAGCAGAACTGAAGGAAATAGAGACACAAAAAACCCTTCAAAAAATAAATGAATCCAGGAGCTGGTTTTTTGAAAGGATCAACAAAAATAGACCGCTAGCAAGATTAATAAAGAAAAAAAGAGAGAAGAATCAAATAGATGCAATAAAAAATGATAAAGGGGATATCACCACCGATCCCACAGAAATACAAACTACCATCAGAGAATATTACAAACACCTCTATGCAAATAAACTAGAAAATCTAGAAGAAATGGATAAATTCCTCAACACATACACCCTCCCAAGACTAAACCAAGAAGAAGTTCAATCTCTGAATAGACCAATAACAGGAGCTGAAATTATGGCAATAATCAATAGCTTACCAACCAAAAAAAGTCCAGGACCAGATGGGTTCACAGCCGAATTCTACCAGAGGTACAAGGAGGAGCTGGTACCATTCCTTCTGAAACTATTCCAATCAATAGAAAAAGAGGGAATCCTCCCTAACTCATTTTATGAGGCCAGCATCATCCTGATACCAAAGCCTGGCAGAGACACAACAAAAAAAGAGAATTTTAGACCAATATCCTTGATGAACATTGATGCAAAAATCCTCAATAAAATACTGGCAAACAGAATCCAGCAGCACATCAAAAAGCTTATCCACCATGATCAAGTGGGCTTCATCCCTGGGATGCAAGGCTGGTTCAATATACGCAAATCAATAAATGTAATCCAGCATATAAACAGAACTAAAGACAAAAACCACATGATTATCTCAATAGATGCAGAAAAGGCCTTTGACAAAATTCAACAACCCTTCATGCTAAAAATTCTCAATAAATTAGGAATTGATGGGACGTATCTCAAAATAATAAGAGCTATTTATGACAAACCCACAGCCAATATCATACTGAATGGGCAAAAACTGAAAGCATTCCCTTTGAAAACTGGCACAAGACAGGGATGCCCTCTCTCGCCACTTCTATTCAACATAGTGTTGGAAGTTCTGGCCAGGGCAATTAGGCAGGAGAAGGAAATCAAGGGTATTCAATTAGGAAAAGAGGAAGTCAAATTGTCCCTGTTTGCAGATGACATGATAGTATATCTAGAAAACCCCATTGTCTCAGCCCAAAATCTCCTTAAGCTGATAAGCAACTTCAGCAAAGTCTCAGGATACAAAATCAATGTGCAAAAATCACAAACATTCTTATACATCAATAACAGACAAACAGAGAGCCAAATCATGAGTGAACTCCCATTCACAATTGCTTCAAAGAGAATAAAATACCTAGGAATCCAACTTACAAGGGATGTGAAAGACCTCTTCAAGGAGAACTACAAACCACTGCTCAAGGAAATAAAAGAGGATACAAACAAATGGAAGAACATTCCATGCTCATGGGTAGGAAGAATCAATATCGTGAAAATGGCCATCCTTCCCAAGGTAATTTACAGATTCAATGCCATCCCCATCAAGCTACCAATGACTTTCTTCACAGAATTGGAAAAAACTACTTTAAAGTTCATATGGAACCAAAAAAGAGCCCGCATCGCCAAGTCAATCCTAAGCCAAAAGAACAAAGCTGGAGGCATCACACTACCTGACTTCAAACTATACTACAAGGCTACAGTAACCAAAACAGCATGGTACTGGTACCAAAACAGAGATATAGATCAATGGAACAGAACAGAGCCCTCAGAAATAATGCCACATATCTACAACCATCTGATCTTTGACAAACCTGAGAAAAACAGGAAATGGGGAAAGGATTCCCTATTTAATAAATGGTGCTGGGAAAACTGGCTAGCCATATGTAGAAAGCTGAAACTGGATCCCTTCCTTACACCTTATACAAAAATCAATTCAAGATGGATTAAAGACTTAAATGTTAGACCTAAAACCATAAAAACCCTAGAAGAAAACCTAGGCAATACCATTCAGGACATAGGCATGGGCAAGGACTTCATGTCTAAAACACCAAAAGCAGTGGCAACAAAAGCCAAAATTGACAAATGGGATCTAATTAAACTAAAGAGCTTCTGCACAGCAAAGGAAACTACCATCAGAGTGAACAGGCAACCTACAAAGTGGGAGAAAATTTTTGCAACCTACTCATCTGACAAAGGGCTAATATCCAGAATCTACAATGAACTCCAACAAATTTACAAGAAAAAAACAAACAACCCCATCAAAAAGTGGGCGAAGGACATGAACAGACACTTCTCAAAAGAAGACATTTATGCAGCCAAAAGACACATGAAAAAATGCTCACCATCACTGGCCATCAGAGAAATGCAAATCAAAACCACAATGAGATACCATCTCACACCAGTTATAATGGCGATCATTAAAAAGTCAGGAAACAACAGGTGCTGGAGAGGATGTGGAGAAATAGGAACACTTTTACACTGTTGGTGGGACTGTAAACTAGTTCAACCCTTGTGGAAGTCAGTGTGGCGATTCCTCAGGGATCTAGAACTAGAAATTCCATTCGACCCAGCCATCCCATTACTGGGTATATACCCAAAGGACTATAAATCATGCTGCTATAAAGACACATGCACGCGTATGTTTATTGCCGCATTATTCACAATAGCAAAGACTTGGAACCAACCCAAATGTCCAACAATGATAGACTGGATTAAGAAAATGTGGCACATCTACACCATGGAATACTATGCAGCCATAAGAAATGATGAGTTCATGTCCTTTGTAGGGACATGGATGAAATTGGAAATCATCATTCTCAGTAAACTATCGCAAGAACAAAAAACCAAACACCGCATATTCTCACTCATAGGTGGGAATTGATCAATGAGAACACATGGACACAGGAAGGGGAACATCACACTTCAGGGACTGTTGTGGGTTGGGGGGAGGGGGGAGGGATAACATTGGGAGATATACCTAATGCTAGATGACGAGTTGGTGGGTGCAGTGCACCAGCATGGCACATGTATACATATGTAACTTACCTGCACATTGGGCACATGTACCATAAAACCTAAAGTATAATAATAATAATAATAATAATAATTACAATAAAAGAAAAAAAAAAAAGAAATAAAAAATTCAACCCCTTTTACAACAACTGCAAAAAAAATACTTAGAAATATACCTAACCAAAAAGTTAAAAAATATTTACAAGGGAAACTACAAAACACTGCTGAAGGAAATCACAGAAGACATAAACAAATTGAAACACATCCCATGTTCATGGATAGGTAGAAACAATATTATGAAAATTACCATACTGCCAAAAGCAATTTACAGATTCAATGCCTTTCCCATCAAAATACTATCATCATTCTTCATGGAACTGGAAACAAACAACCTTAAAATTTGTATGGAACCAAAAAAGATCCCACAAAACCAAAGCAAAACTAAGCAAAAAGATAAATCTGGAGGCATCACATTACCCAAATTCAAACTATTCCACAAGCCTACAGTTACCAAAACAGCATGTACTGGTATAAAAATAGACATGTAAACCAATGGAAGAGAATAACGAACCCAGAAATAAAGCAAAATATGTACAGACAACTGATCTTCAACAAAGCAAACAAAAACATAAAGTGGGAAAAGGACACCCTATTCCACAAATGGTGTTCGGATAATTGGCAAGCCACATGTAGAAGAATAAAACTGGTTTCTCATCTCTCACTTTATACAAATATCAAACTCAAAATGGATGAAAGACTTAAATCTAAGACCCAAAATCATAAAAACTCTAGAAGATGACATCAGAAAAACTCTTGTAGACATTGATTTAGGCAAAGAGTTCATGACCAGGAATCCAAAAGCAAATGCGACCAAAACAAAAAATAAATAGATGGGACCAAATTAAACGGAAATAAGTGTTTTGAGGAAACTTCCAAAGAAATTCAAAATAACAGAAAAACAATGCAGAATTATCAGATAAATTTAATGAAGAGGTTAAAATAAATAAAAACAATCATGCAGGTATTCAGGAGCAAATTCAACTGACATATTAAAGAAAGTATCAGAGTCTCAATTGAAGAATTGATCCTGAATTCCTGAATAATTGATCAAGCAGGAAAAATAATTACTGAGCTTTAAGAATGGCTATTTGAAAACACAATGACAGAAGAGAGAAAGAAAGAAAAAATATTGAAGCACATCTACAAGCTGTAGGAAATAGCCTCAATAGGGAAAATTTAAGAGTGATTACCCTTAAAGTAGAGAAAGAAATCAGGGTAGAAAGTTTATCTAAAGAGATAACAACAGAGAACCTCTCAAACCTAGAGAAAGTTATCAATATCCAAGTACAAAAATGTTATAGAACACCAAGCAGATTTAACCCAAAGAACACTACCTCAAGGAACTTAATCATCAGATTTTTAAAGGTCAAAAATAAGAAAAAGATACTAAAAGCAGCAAGATAAAATAAACTAGTATACAAAGGAGCCCCAATATTTCTAGCATGAGACATTTCTCTGGAAATCTCACAGGCCAGCAAAGAGTGGCATGACATATTTAAGTGTTGAAGAACAAAAAACACTTTACCCCAGAATAGTATATCTGATGAAAATATAATTTGAATTTGTGAAAAGATAAACACTTTCACAAACAAAGCTGAGGGATTCGATCAAATCCAGTCAATCCTACAGGAAATGCTAAAAGGGTACTTTGACCTGAAAGATAATAACATTAATGAGCGATAAGAAATCATCTGAAGGTACAAAACTCACTGGCATTAGTAAGTACAGAAGAAAGAACTATTAAAACACTGTAACTCTGATGTGTTAACTACTTTTATATTAAGTAGAAATACTAAATAAATAGCCAGTCAAAAATAACAACTAAAACAGGTTTCAGGAAATATATAGTATGATAAAATATAAATAGAACAAATATTAAAATATGTAAGGACAAATGAGAGTTTTTATAAGGTTTTTTGCTTGTTCTTTTATTTATGCAAAAAATTTTAACTTGTTAGCCAGTTAATATAATGGGTTATAAGACGGTGTTTGCAAGCCTTATGGTAACTTCAAATCAAGAAGCATACAACAGGTACACAAAAAGTAAAAAGCAAAAAATTAAGCCATCACCAGAGAAAATCTCCTTCACTAAAAGGAGTAGAGGAAGGAAAGAAAAAAAAAGGGAAGACCACAAAACAAGCAAAAATAAACCCAAATGATCTGTTGCCTTTTAGAAATACACTTTATCTATAAAGACACATACAGACTGAAAACAAATGAATGGAAAAAGATATTCCATGACAATAAAAACCAAAGTATCAGAAAAAGCTATACTTATATAAGACAAAATAGATTTCAAGCAAAAAATGTTTAGAGAGACAAAGAATGTCACTATATAGTGGTGAAGGTGTCCATTCAGCAAGAAGATATAAAAAAAGGTAAATGTGCATGCATCCAATATTGGAGCATCTAGATATATAACATAAATGTTATTAAAGCTATATACAGAGAGATAGATCCAAATACAATAATAACTGGGAACTTTAACACTGAATTTTTAGTACTGGACAGATCTTTCAGACAGATAATTAATAATAAATCCTCAGACTTAATCTGCACTAAACACTGTACAACAAATGAATCTAACAGATATTTAGGGAACATTTCATTCAAAAGCTGCAATAAACACATTTTTTTCTCAACACACAGATCATTATCAAGGACAGACTATGTATTAGATTACATAACAAGTCTTAAAATATTAAAAAATTGAGAAAATGACAAACATCTCTGATTGTAATAAAACTTGAAATCAATAACAAGAGCAATTTTGAAAAATATACAAATACATGGAAATTAAACAATATGCTCCCGAATGACTGGTGATCAATAAAAAAATTAGAAAGAAAATTGAAAATTTTCATGAAGCAAATGATAACGGCAGCATAACATACCAAATTCTACAAAACACAGTGAAAACAGTACTACTTGATAGGTTTATAGCTATAAGTTCCTACATCAAAAAGATAAAAAAAGAAATAATACATATAATGATGCATATTGAAGAACTACAAAAGCAAACCAAACTCAAAATTAGAAGAAAATAAATCACAAAGATCATAGCAAAAATAAATAATATTGAAATAAAACAATACAAAAGATCAATGAAACAAAAAGTTGGTATTTTTGAAAGTTAAACAAAATGGACAAACTTCTGGCCAGACCAAAAAAAAAAAAAAAAATGAGAGAGAAGACCCAAACAAAGAAAATCGGAGTTAAAAAAGTAAACATTACAACTTATACCACCAAAATTCAAAGGATCATTAGTTGTTATGATGAGCAACTATTTTTCAATAAATTAAAAATATCTCGATAAATTGATCAATTCCCTGACACATACAACCTAACAAGATTGAAACAGGAAGAAATCCAAAACTCAAACAGACCAATAACAAGTAATGAGATCAAAGCCAAAAAACAAACAAAATACAAGATTCCAGCAAAGAAAATCCCAGGAACCAATGGCTTCACTGCCAAATTCTACCAAGCATTTAAAAAACTAATATTAATGCCACTTAAACTATTCTGAACAATAGAAGATAAACAATGTATTAGTCAATTTTCATACTGCTCTCTAGAACTACCTGAGACTGGTTAATTTTTGAAAAAAAGTCTAATTGATTCACAGATCTGCAGGCTTAATGGGAAGCATGACTGGGAGGCCTCAGAAAACTTACAATCACGGCAGAAGGTGAAGAGAAAGCAGGCACATCTTACCACGGCAGAGCAGGAAAGAGAGAGGGAGCAAGGGGGGAACTGACACATATTTTTAAACCATCAGATCTAATGAGAACTCACTCACTATCATGAGAATAGCATGGGGAAAACTGCCCCCATGGCCCAATCACCTCCCATTATGTCCTTCCCCCAACATGTGGGGATTTGACAGTTCAAAATGAGATTTAGGTGGGTACACAATACCAAACCATATCAAGCAGGGAGTATTTCCAAACTCATTCTACAAGGTCAATATTACCCTGATACCAAAAACAGATGAAGACACACCAAGAAAAAACCTATAGACCAATATCACTGATGAATATTTAAACAAAAATCTTCAACAAAAGATTTGTACACAAAATTTAACAACACATAGAAATATTCATCATGACCAAGTGGGATTTATCCTACAGATGCAAGAATGGTTCAATATATGAGAATCAATCAATGTGATACATCTTATCAACAGAATGTCAGACAAAAAACCATATAATCCTTTCAATTCATACCAAAAATCATCTGATAAAATTCAACATTTCTTCATAATAAAAATCCTCAGAACAGTTGGTATAAAAGAATCATACATAAACATAATAATATCCATATATGACAGATCCACAACTAGTATTATACTGAATGGATAAAAATTGAAAGCCTTTTTTCTAATATCTGGAACAGTGCAAAAATGTCTCCTGTCACCTCTGTTACTCAACATAGTACTGGAAGCCTTAGCTAGAGCAATCAGATAAGAGAAAGACATAAAGTTCGTCTGAATTGAAAAGGAAGAAGTCAAATTATCCTTGTTTGCAGATGATATAATTTTATATTTGGAAGAACCTAAAGACTTTGCCAGAAAACTATTAACACTGATAAATTGAGTAAAGTTGCAGGATACCAAATTAACATACAAAAATTATAGCATTTCTATATGCCAACAGTGAGGAATGTGAAGGAGAAATAATGAAAGTTATCTCCTTTACAATGGCTACAAATAAAATACTTAGGAATTAACTTTACCAAAAGTATAAGATCTCTACAATGAAAACTATAAAACACTGAAGCGAGTAATTGAATAGGGCACAAAATAATGAAAAGGTATCCTATGTTCTTTGATTGGAAAATAAATATTGCTAAAACGTTTACACTATCCTAAGCAATCAACAGATTCAATACAATCTCTGCTGAAATACCAATAATGTTCTTCACAGAAATAGAAAATACAATGCTAACATTTATATGAAAACTAAAAAGACCAATAATAGCCGAAGCTCTTCTAAAGAGAAAGAACAAAAATAGAAGAATAATATTACCTGACTTCAAATTATGCTACAGAGCTATAATAACCAAATGGTATGGTACTGGCATAAAAACAGACACACTGACTAATGAAACAGAATAGAGAACACAGAAATAAACCCATACATCTACAGTGAACTAATTTTCAAAAACTGTTCCAAGAGCATATTGGAACATTTACTGGGGGCAAGGTCAGTTTTTTCAAAAACGATGCTGGAAAAACAGGATACCTATATGCAAAAGAATGAAACTAGACCACTATCTCTCATCACATGCAAAAATAAATCCAAATGGATACAGACTTTAATCTAAGACTTCAAACTATGAAACTACTAAAAGAAAACTTGGGGAAAATTCTCCAGGTCATTGAAGAGGGTAAAGACTAATTGAACAATACCTAACAAGCACTGGCAACCGGACAAAAATTAACAAATTAGATCACATCAAGTTAAAATGCTTCTGCATAACAAAGTGAACAATAGTTAAAGTGTCAATTCATAGAATGGGAGAAAATACTTGTGAACTACCAATTTGAGAAGAGATTAATAACCAGAATATATAAGAAATTCAAACAACTCTATAGAAATAAATGTAATCTGATTTTAAAATGGGCAAAGAATCTGCATAGATATTTCTCAAAAGAAGGCACACAAATGGTGAACAGGTATATGAAAATGTGCTAAATATCATTGATCATCAGAGAAATGTAAATCCAAAGTGCAATGAGATGTCATCTCATCCCAGTTAAAATGGATTTTCCAAAAGTCAGGCAAGAACAAATGCTGGAGAGGATGTGAAGAAAAAAGAATGCTTTCATCCTTTTGGTGAGAATTGAAACTAGTACAACCATTATGAAGAACAGCTTGAAGATTCCTCAAAAAACTAAAAATAGAGATACTATAAAATCCAACATTCTGACTTATAGAGATATATGCAAAATAAAGACAATTAGTATATCAAAGAGATATCTGCACTTCTACGTTTACTGCAGCAATATTCACACTACCGAAGATTTGGAAACAACCTAAGTGTCCATCAACAGATAAAAATTAAGCAAATGTGGTACATATGCACAATAGGCTACTATTCAGCCACAAAGATGAATGAGATCCTGTCGCTTACAGCAACATGGATGAAACTGGAGACGATTAAGTGAAATAAGCCAAGCACTGAAAGGCAATCATTGCATGTTCTCACCTATCTGTGTGAACTAATAATCAAAACAATTGAAATCATTCACATAGAGAGTAGAAGAATGGTTATCAGAGGCTGGGACGGGGAGTTGTAGGTAGTGGTGAAGAAGAGAAATGGGTAATCAGTACAAAATTACTGTCAGAATAAAATAAATAAAACCTAGTATTTCCTATCACAGGAAGAGCTTTATACTGAAAAATAATTTAATTATTCATTTTGAAATAACTAAAAGAGTATAACTGCATTGTTTAAAACACAAAAGATAAATGCTTGGGAGAGTACATACCCTATTTACCCTGATGTGATCATTACACATTGCATGCCTGTATCAAAATATCTCATAGAACTTATAAATATATGCAGGTACCATGTACCCACAAAAATTAAAAATTAAGAAAAGTCTTCTGCACAGCAATAGAAATGACCAATGGAAAAATAGGCAAACCACATAATGAGAGAAAATATTTGCAAACTATGCATCTGACAAAGGATTCTCACCTACCACCTGCAAAGTACTCAACAAGGCAAAAACATATAACCCATTAAAGAATGGGAAAGAACATGAACAGAGACTTCTCAAAAGAGAACGTAGAAGCAGGGAAAAAACATGAAAAGATGTTCAAAATTACTAATAATCACATAAATGCAAATGAAAACCACAATGAGATATCATCTCACCTTAGTCAAATAACTACTATTACAAAGTCAAAACCAATAGCTGTTATTGAGGATGTGGAGGAAAGGGAATACTTATACACTTTTGATAGAAATGCACGTTAGTGCAATTTCAATGGACAATAGAAAAAAGAGTTCTCAAAAAAAAAATAAAGATGGAACTTTTACATCTTAAAGACACCTGTACTCGTATGTTTATCACAGATCACAGCGTTCTTTACAATAAAAACATAATGGAATGAACCTTAGTGTTCATCAACAGATAATTGAATAGATTAAGTGTAAATTACATAAACCATAAAATATTATGCAGCAATGAAATGGAATAAAATTATGCTTTTTTGTAACAACATAGATGGAGATGGAGGGCAGTATCTTAAGTAAAATAAGGCAGAAGCAGGGATTCATCCCTGGGATGCAAGGCTGGTTCAATATATGCAAATCAATAAATGTAATCCAGCATATATACAGAACCAAAGACAAAAACCACATGATTATCTCAATACATGCAGAAAAGTCCTTTGACAAAATTCAAAAACCCTTCATGCTAAAAACTCTCAATAAGTTAGGTATTGATGGGACATATCTCAAAATAATAAGAGCTATTTATGACAAACCCACAGCCAATATCATACTGAATGGTCAAAAACTGGAAGCATTCCCTTTGAAAACTTGCAGAAGACTAGGATGCCCTCTCTCACCACTCCTATTCAACATATTGTTGGAAGTTCTGACCATGGCAATTAGGCAGGAGAAGGAAATAAAGGGTATTCAATTAGGAAAAGAGGAAGTCAAATTGACCCTGTTTGCAGATGACATGATTGTATATCTAGAAAACCCCATTTTCTCAGCCCAAAATCTCCTTCAGCTGATAAGCAAATTCAGCAAAGTCTCAGGATACAAAATCAACATGCAAAAATCACAAGCATTCTTATACACCAATAACAGACAGAGAGCCAAATCATAAGTGAACTCCCATTCACAATTGCTTCAAAGGGAATAAAATACTTAGGAATCCAACTTACAAGGGACGTGAAGGACCTCCTCAAGGAGAACTACAAACCACTGCTCAAGGAAATAAAAGAGGACACAAAAAAATGGAAGAACATTCCATGCTCATGGGAAGGAAGAATCAGTATCCTGAAAATGGCCATACTGCCCAAGGTAATTTATACATTCAATGCCATCCCCATCAAGCTATCAATGACTTTCTTCACATAATTGGAAAAAACTACTTTAAAGTTCCTATGGAACCAAAAAAGAGCCCACATTGCCAAGTCAATCCTAAGCCAAAAGAACAATGCTGGAGGCATCACGCTACCTGACTTCAAACTATACAAAAAGGCTACAGTAACCAAAACAGCATGGTACTGGTACCAAAACAGAGATATAGACCAATGGAACAGAACAGAGCCTTCAGAAATAACGCCTCATATCTACAACTATCTGATCTTTGACAAACCTGACAAAAACAAGCAATGGGGAAAGGATTCCCCATTTAATAAATGGTGCTGGGAAAACTGGTTAGCCATATGTAGAAAGCTGAAACTGGATCCCTTCCTTACACCTCACACAAAAATTAATTCAAGATGGATTAAAGACTTAAATGTTAGACCTAAAACCAAAAAAGCCCTAGAAGAAACCTAGGCATTACCATTCACGACACAGGCATGGGCAAGGACTTCATGTCTAAAACACCAAAAGCAATGGTAACAAAAGCCAAAATTGACAAATAGGATCTAATTAAACTAAAGAGCTTCTGCACAGCAAAAAAAACTACCATCAGAGTGAACAGGCAACCTACAGAATGGGAGACAATCTTTGCAAGCTACTCATCTGACAAAGGGCTAATATCCAGAATCTACAATGAACTCCAACAAATTTACAAGAAAAAAACAAACAACCCCATCAAAAAGCGGGCAAAGGATGTGAACAGACACTTCTCAAAAGAAGACAATTAAGCAGCCAAAAGACAGATGAAAAAATGCTCATCATCACTGGCCATCATAAAAATGCAAATCAAAACCACAATGAGATACCATCTCACAGCAGTTAGAATGGCAATCATTAAAAAGTCAGGAAACAAAAGGTGCTGGAGAGGATGTGGAGAAATAGGAACAGTTTTACACTGTTGGTGGGACTGTAATCTAGTTCAACCATTGTGGAAGTCAGTGTGGCGATTCCTCAGGGATCTAGAACTAGAAATACCATTTGACCCAGCCATCCCATTACTGGGTATATACCCAAAGGGCTATAAATCATGCTGCTATAAAGACACATGCACACGTATGTTGATTGTGGCACTATTCACAATAGCAAAGACTTGGAACCAACGCAAAGGTCCAACAATGATAGACTGGATTAAGAAAATGTGGCACATACACAACATGGAATACTATGCAGCCATAAAAAATGATGAGTTCATGTCCTTTGTAGGGACATGGATGAAATTCGAAATCATCATTCTCAGTAAACTATCGCAAGGACAAAAAACCAAACACCTCATGTTCTCACTCATAGATGGGAATTGAACAATGAGAACATATGGACACAGGAAGGGGAACATCACACTCTGGGGACTGTTGTGAGGTGGGGGGAGGGGGGAAGGATAGCATTAGGAGATATACTTAATGCTAAATGACGAGTTCATGGGTGCAGCACACCAGCATGGCACATGTATACATATGTAACTAACCTGCACATTGTGCACATGTACCCTAAAACTTAAAGCATCATCATAATAATAATAATAATAAAGAATCTGATGTATCTATACTGATATCAGACAAAGAAAAATCCAAAGAAAAGAGTATTATGAAAATAAAGAGGGACTTTACATAATGATAAAAAGGTCAACTATTCAAGAAGACATACGTTTCATGAATTTATATATACCTAATACAAATATCTCAAAAAAAATCAAATACCATATTTTCACACTTATAAGTGAGCGCTAAGCAATGGGTATACGTGGACATAGAGTGGCAAGTAATAGATACTGTGAACTTCAAAAGTGAAGAGGGTAGAATGGATGTGAGAGTTGAATAACTACCTATCAAGTACAATGTTCACTAGTGTGCTGGGCACACAAGAATTGTAAACCTCACCATTACGCAACATATCCACATACCACACATGCACATGCACCCTCTGAATCCATAAAAATAAACCAATTTCAAAAATATAAAAAAAAACCTTATCACACAAAACGAAACACTATAATCATCGGATGTCGCTCTCTATTTACATCCAACCATACTCATTAGCCCTATGCAACAAATTGTTTGTTTGTTTGTTTTTTTTTTTGAGATGGAGTCTGGCTCTGTCCCCCAGGCTGGAGTGCAGTGGTGCGATCTCGGCTCACTTTAAGCTCCTTCTCCCAGGTTCACACCATTCTCCTGCCTCAGCCTCCAGAGTAGCTGGTACTACAGGCGCCCGCCACCATGCCCAGCTAATTTTTTGTATTTTTAGTAGAGACGGGGTTTCACTGTGTTAGCCAGGATGTTCTCAATCTCCTGACCTCGTGATCCACCCACCTCGGCCTCCCAAAGTGCTGGGATTACAGGAGTGAGCCACCGCGCCGAGCCCAACAAATAGTTTTGACGTAAAGACTATTTAATCTAAGTGCAGCTTCTTCTACTCTGTTTTTGATATCCATTTGCATATAATACCTTTTTCCAACATTTCACTTTTAGTATAAGTTTATCTTTTAATTGAAGTGAGTTACTTGTAGACAACGTCTAATTGTGTCTTACTTTTAATATTTTTCAGCCACTTTTCATTCTTTCGTTGGAAAAGTTGGACCATTTACATTCAGTGTTATTATTGATATATAAATGTTACTCCCGCCATTTTGTTATTGGTGTTCTGGTTGTTTTTAAGTACTCTTTTTTCATTTCACAAGTTCTTCCTTTGTAATAAAGTGATTTTCCTTGGTAATGTGTTTAATTTTCTGTTGTTTATTTTTAGTATATCGATTACAGTCTTTTGCTTTGGAATTACTGTGAGACTTACCAGAAATATGCTAATAACAAAACGTTTTAAAAAAGTTTTATTTCAATAGTTTTTGGGGAACAGGTAGTATTTGGTTACATGGATAAGTTCTTTAGTGGTGATTTCTGAGATTTTGGTGTACCCATTACCCAAGCAGTGTACACTGTACAGAATGTGTGGGATTTTATTCCTCATCTCTCTCCAAACCTTTCCCCAGAGGCCCCAGAATCCATTATATCATTCTTATGCCTTTGCATCCTCATAGCTTAACTCCCACTTATAACTGAGAACCCACACTTATAACTGAGAAAATATAATGTTTGGTTTTCCATTCCCAAGTTACTTCACTTAGAATAATGTCTCCAACTCTTGTTTTTCTCCTGCCGATTTGAGTTTTTTATAGATACTGAACATTAGTCCTTGTCAGATGCATAATTTTCATACATTTTCTTTCACTTTGTTGGTTGTCTGTTTACTCTGCTGATTATTTCTTTTGCTGTGCAGAAACTTTTAGTTTTAATTAAGTCCCATCTATTTATTTTTGTCTTTTGTTGCATTTGCTTTTGGGTTCTTGGTCATGAACTGTTTGCTTAAGCCAATGTCTAGAATAGTTGTTCTGATGTTATCTTCTAGAACTTTTATGATTTGAGGTCTTAGATTTAAGCATTTGGTCCATCTCTAGCTTATTTTTTGTGTAAGGGGAGAGACGAAAATCCAGCTTCATTCTTCTACATGTTGCTTGCCAATTTTTCCAGAACCATTTGTTGAATATGGTGTCCTTTCTCTACTTTATGTTTTATTTTTGCTTTGTTGAAAATCAGTTGGCATGATTTAACTTTGATCAAATTTAAAAAAGAAAAACTAAAGAACTCTAAACTTTAAATTTTTTCCACCCATTAAAACTTTTTGTTGTCTCACTACATCTATTTATATTTTACACCTCTCAAAAAATTTTATATGAATTATTCTTTTTGATAGATTTGTACTACAATATTCATGCAAAATTTAGAGTGATTTACAGACTCCAATTACAGTAGTACAGTATTCTGAATTTATCCCTGTAATTAATTTTCTAATTAATTTTATAACTTCAGATGGTTTCTCACTGCATGTTAGCATCCATTTTCTTTGAGATTGAAAAACTCACTTTACCATTTCTTATAAGTCATATCTGGTGGTGATTGATTCTCTCAGTTTTGTTCCTCTAGGCAAGTCTTTGTCTTATCATCAAGATTAAAAGTTAGCTCTCCTTGATGCAGTACTTTCATTTGGTGTGTTTTCTAAAAAAACTTCTGCGGCAGTTTTGGTATGTTATTCCATTCCCTTTTGACCTACAGATATTTCCTGAGAAGTCTGTTGCCACATGGATTAGAGCTTATTTATATGTTATTATCTTCTTTACTCTTCTTGCTTCTAGAAACTTTTTTACCTTTGATAGTTTGATTATTATATTTCTTGAGTTTTTTTACCTGTTTAGTAATCTTTGAGCTTACTGTCCTTGAATATTTATATCTTTCTTTGAATATGGCAAGTTCTTTGACTAAGGTTTATACAACTTCCTCTTTCTCAAGTTTTTTTTTTAAGGAAAATAACTTTCTGTAGATCTCATTTGCATTCTTTGTTCCCTTTCATTCTATTTATTTTTATTATCTTATGCATTTTCAAATACCCTCATCTAGCTCCGTAATTTTCTCTTCTGCTTGAATGGTTCTGCTGTTGAGGACCATTAATGTAATTTTTTTTTATTTGAGTCATTGTATTTTCTAGCTCCAGGACTTCTGTTCAATTTTTAAAAAAAGATTTAAATCTCTCAATAAACTAGGTATTGATGGGACGTATCTCAAAATAATAAGAGCTATCTATGACAAACACACAGCCAATATCATACAGAATGGGCAAAAACTGGAAGGATTCCCTTTGAAGACTGGCACAACAGAGGGATGCCCTCTCTCACCACTCCTATTCAACATAGTGTTGGAAGTTCTGACCACGGCAATCAGGCAGGAGAAGGAAATAAAGGGTATTCAATTAGGAAAAGAGGAAGTCAAATTGTCCATGTTTGCAGATGACATGATTGTATATCTAGAAAACCCCATCATCTCAGCCCAAAATCTCCTTAAGCTGATAGGTAACTTCAGCAAAGTCTCAGGATACAAAATTGATGTGCAAAAATCACAAGCATTCTTATATACCAATAATAGACAAACAGAGAGCCAAGTCATAAGTGAACTCCTATTCACAATTGCTTCAAAGAGAATAAAATACCTAGGAATCCAACTTACAAGGGATGTGAAGGACCTCTTTAAGGAGAACTACAAACCACTGCTCAATGAAATAAAAGAGGATACAAACAAATGGAAGAACATTCCTTGCTCATGGGTAGCAACAATCAATATCATGAAAATGGCCATACTGCCCAAGATCATTTATAGATTCAATGCCATCCCCATCATACTACCAATGACTTTCTTCACAGAATTGGAAAAAGCTACTTTAAAGTTCATATGGAACCAAAATAGAGCCCACATCACCAAGTCAATCTTAAGCCAAAAGAACAAAGCTGGAGGCATCACGCTACCTGACTTCAAACTATACTACAAGGTTACAGTAACCAAAACAGCATGGTACTGGCACCAAAACAGAGATATAGATCAATGGAACAGAACAGAGCCCTCAGAAATAACGCCACATATCTACAACTATCTGATCTTTGACAAACCTGACAAAAACAAGCAATGGGGAGAGGATTCCCCGTTTAATAAATGGTGCTGGGAAAACTGGCTAGCCATATGTAGAAAGCTGAAACTGGATCCCTTCCTCACACCTCATACAAAAACTAATTCAAGATGGATTAAAGACTTAAATGTTAGACCTAAAACCATAAAAATCCTAGAAGAAAACCTAGGCATTACCATTCAGGACATAGGCATGGGCGAGGACTTCATGTCTAAAACACCAAAAGCAATGGCAACAAAAGTCAAAATTGACAAATGGGATCTAATTAAACTCAAGAGCTTCTGCACAGCAAAACAAACTACCATCAGAGTGAACAGGCAACGTACAGAATGGGAGAAAATCTTTGCAAGCTACTCATCTGACAAAGGGCTAATATCCAGAATCTACAATGAACTCCAACAAATTTACAAGAAAAAAACAAACAACCCCATCAAAAATTGATTATAGGATATGAACAGACACTTCTCAAAAGAAGACATTTATGCAGCCAAAAGACACATGAAAAAATGCTCATCATCACTGGCCATCAGAGAAATGCAAATCAAAACCACAATGAGATACCATCTCACACCAGTTAGAATGGCAATCATTAAAAAGTCAGGAAACAACAGGTGCTGGAGAGGATGTGGAGAAATAGGAACACTTTTACACCGTTGGTGGGACTGTAAACTAGTTCAACCCTTGTGGAAGTCGGTGTGGCGATTCCTCAGGGATCTAGAAGTAGAAATTCCATTCGACCCAGCCATCCCATTACTGGTCCCAAAGGACTATAAATCATGCTGCTATAAAGACACATGCACACATATGTTTATTGCGGCATTATTCACAATAGCAAAGACTTAGAACCAACCCAAATGTCCAACAATGATAGACTGGATTAAGAAAATGTGGCACATATACCCCATGGAATACTATGCAGCCATAAAAAATGATGAGTTCATGTCCTTTGTAGGTACATGGATGAAATTGGAAATCATCATTCTCAGTAAACTATCACAAGAACAGAAAACCGAACACCGCATATTCTCACTTGTAGGTGGGAATTGAACAATGAGAACACATGGACACAGGAAGGGGAACATCACACTTCGGGGACTGTTGTGGGGTGTGGGGAGGGGGGAGGGATAGCATTGGGAGATATACCTAATGCTAGATGACGAGTTAGTGGGTGCAGCGCACCAGCATGGCACATGTATACATATGTAACTTACCTGCTCATTGCGCACATGTACCATAAAACCTAAAGTATAATAATAATAATAATAAAATAAAATTTTAAAAAAGGGTAAAAAAAAAAATAAAATAAATAAAAAAGAAAAAGAAAAGAATTTTATACCCAGTATTTCATATCCAGCCAAACTAAGTTTCAAAGGAAAGGAGAAATAAAATCCTTTACAGAGAAGCAAATGCTGAGAGATTTTGTCACCACCAGGCTTGCTTCACAAGAGCTCCTGAAGGAAGCACTAAATATGGAAAGAAAAAGCCAGTACCAGCCACTGCAAAAACACACAAAATATAAAGGCCAATAACACTATGAAGAAACTGCATCAACTAATGTGCAAAATGACCAGTTAGCATCATGATGTCAAGATCAAATTCACACATAACAACATTAGTCTTAAATGTAAATGAACTAAATGCACAAATTAAAAGACACAGACTGGCAAATCGGGTAGAGTCAAGACCCATCAGTGTGCTGTATTCAGGAGACCCATCTCACTTGCAAAGTCACACATAGCCTCAAAATAAAGAAATGGAGGAGTGTTTACCAAGCAAATGGAAAGCAAAATAAGCAGGGGTTGCAGTCCTAGTCTATGATAAAACAGACTTTAAACAAACAAAGATAAAACAAAAAAGAATGGCATTACATAATGGTAAAGGGATCAATGCAAGAAGAAGAGCTAACTATTCTAAATATATGTGTACCCAATACAGGAGCACCCAGATTCAAAAACAAGTTCTGAGAGACCTACAAAGAGACTTAGACTCCCACACAATAATAGTGGGAGATGTTAAAACCCCACTCTCGATATTAGACAGATCAATGAGACAAAAAATTAACAAGGATATTCAGGACTTGAACTCAGCTCTGGACCAAGTGGACCTAATAGATACCTACAGAGCTCTCCACCACAATTCAACACAATATACATTCTCAGCACCACATAGCACTTATTTTAAATTTGGCCACGTAATGGGAAGTAAAACACTCCTTGGCAAATGCAAAAGAATGGAAATTATAACAAACAGCTTCTCAGGCCACAGTGCAATCAAATTAGAACTCAAGATTAATAAACTCACTCAAAACTGCACAACTACATGGAAACCGAATAACCTGCTCCTGAATGACTACTGGGTAAATAACTAAATTAGGGCAGAAAAAAAGGAAGTTCTTAGAAACCAATGAGAACAAAGAGACAACATACAAGGGAGATATACCTAATGCTAGATGACGAGTTGGTGGGTGCAGTGCACCAGCATGGCACATGTATACATATGTAACTAACTGCACATTGGGCACATGTACCATAAAACCTAAAGTATAATAATAATAATAATAATAATTACAATAAAAGAAAAAAAAAAAAAAAAAAAAAGAATCTCTGGGACACAACTAAAGTAGTGTTTAGAGGGAAATTTATAGCACTAAATGGCCACATTGGAAAGTGGAAAATGTCTAAAATCCACACCCTAACATCACAATTAGAAGAACTAGAGAAGCAAGAGCAAACAAATTCAAAAGCTAGCAGAAGACAAGACATAACTAACATCAGAGCAGAACTGAGGGAGAGAAAGACATGAAAAACCCTTGAAAAACTTAGTGAATCCCGGAGCTGGGTTTTTGAAAAGAATAACATAATAGATACACTGTTAGCCAGACTAATAAAGAAGAAAAGAGAGAAGAATCAAATAGACACCACAAAAAATGATAAAGGGGATATCACCACTAATCACAGAGAAATTCAAACTACCATCAGAAAATACTATAAAAACTTCTATACAAATAAACCAAAAAATCTAGAAGAAATACATAAATTCCTGTACACCCTCTCAAGACAAAAGCAGGAAGAAGTCAAATCCTAAATAGATTAATAACAAGTTCTGAAATTGAAGCAGGAATTAATAGCCTACCAACGAAAAAAAGCCCAGGACCAGATGGATTTGCACCTGAATTCTATGAGCGGTACAATGAGAGCTGGTACCATTCCTTCTGAAACTATTTCAAACAAAAGAAAAAGAGGGACTCCTCCCTAACTTATTTTATGAGGCTGGTATCATCCTGATACCAAAACCTGGCAGAGACAGAACAACAGCAAAAAAAATTTCAGGCCAATATCCCTGATAAACATCTATGCGAAAATTCTCAATAAAATACTGGCAAACCAAATCCAGCAGCACATCAAAAAGCTTATCCACCATGATCAAGTGAGCTTCATCCCTGGGATGCAAGGCTGGTTAAATATATGCAAATCAATAAATGTAAACTAATACATAAACAGAACTAATGACAAAAGACACATTATAGATTATCTCTACAGGTGCACAAAAGGCCTTTGATAAAATTCAACACTGCTTCATGCTAAAAACTCTCAATAAACTAAGTATTGATGGAACATATATCAATAATACGAGCTATTTATAACAAGGTCATAGTGACTATCATACAGAATGGGCAAAAGCTGGAAGCATTTCCTTTGAAAACCAGCACAATACAAGGATGCCCTCTCTTACCACTCTTATTCAACACAGTATTGGAAGTTCTAGCCAGAGCACTCAGGCAGAAGAAGAAAATAAAGCATATTCAAATAAGAAGAGAGGAAGTAAAATTGTCTCCATTTGCAGACAACATGATTGTACATTTACAAAACCCCAATGACTCAGCCCCAAATCTCCTTAAGCTCATAAGCAACTTCATCAAAATCTCAGGACACAAAATCAATGTGCAAAAATCACAAGCATTCCTATACAGAAATAATAGAGAAGCAGAGAGCCAAATAACGAGTGAACTCCCAATCACAATTGCTACAAAGAGAATACAATACCTAGAAATACAATTTACAGGAATACAAATTACAGGTATATGAAGGACCTCTCCAAGGAGAACTACAAACCACTGCTAAAGGAAACTAGACAGGATACAAACAAATGGAAAAGAATTCCATGCTCATGGATAGGAAGAATCAATATTGTGAAAATGGCCATACTGCCCAAAGTAATTTGTAGATTCAATCTTATTGTCATCAAGCTACTATTGACTTTCTTCACAGAACTAGAAAAATCTACTTTAAATTTCACATTAAACCAAAAAAGAACTGGTATACCCAAGACAATCCCGAGCAAAAAGAATAAAGCTGGAGACATCAAGCTACCTGTCTTCAAACTATACTACAAGGATACAGTAAACAAAACAGCATGGTACTGGTATCAAAACAGACATAAAGACCAATGGAACAGGACAGAGGTCTCAGAAATAACACTACACGTCTACAATCATCTGATCTTTGACAAACCTGACAAAAACAAGTAATGGGGAAAGGATTTCCTACTTAATAAATGGTGCTGGGAAAACTGGCTACCCATTTGCAAACAGAAACAGGACCCCTTCCTTACACCTTTTAAAAAATTAACTCAAGATGGATTAAAGACTTAAACATAAAACCTAAAGCCACAAAAACCCTAGAAGAAAAAGGCAATACCATTTGGGACATAGGCATTGGCAAAGACTTCATGACTAAAGCACCAAAAGCAATGGCAACAAACACCAAAATTAACAAATGGGATACAATTAAACTAAAGAGCTTCTGCACAGCAAAAGAAACTATCATCAGAGTGCACAGGCAGTCTACAGAATGAGAGAAAATTTTTACAATCTTATCCATCTAACAATGGTCTAATATCCAGAATCTACAAGGAACTTAAACAAATTTACAAGGAAAAAACAAACAATCCCATCAAAAAGTGAGTGAAGGATATGAACAGACACTTCTTAAAAGAAGCTATTTATGTGGCCAATAAACATATGAAAAATGCTCATCATCACTGGTCATTAGGGAAATGCAAATCAAAACCACAATGAGATACCATTTCATGCCAGTTAGAATGGCAATAATTAAAAAGTCAGTAAATGACAAATTCTAGTGAGGATGTGGAGAAATAGGTATGCTTTTACACTGTTGGTGGGAGTGTAAATTAGTTCAACCATTGTTGAAGACAGTGTGGTGATTCCTCAAGGAAGTAGAACCAAAATACCATTTCAATCCCATTACTGGGTATAACACAAATGATTATACATCATTCTATTTTAAAGATACATGCACATTTATGTTTATTGCAGCACTATTTACAATAGCAAAGTCTTGGAACCAATCCAAATGCTCATCAATGATAGACTGGAAAAAGAAAATGTGGCGCATATACACCATGGAATACTATGCAGCCATAAAAAAGAATGTGTTCATGTCTTTTGCAGGGACATGGATGAGGCTGGAAGCCATCATTCTCAGCAAACTAACACAGGAACAGGAAAGCAAACATCGCAAGTTCTCACTCATAAGTGGGAGTTGAACAAAGAGAACACATAGACACAGGGAGGGGAACATCACATACTAGGGCCTGTTGCAGGGTGAGGGAAAGGGGAGGGAGAGCATTAGAACAAATATCTAACGCATGTAGGGCTTAAACCTAGATGTCGGGTTGATAGTTGCAGTAAACCACCATGGCACATGCATACCTATATAACAAACCTGCATGTACAGCACTTGTATCACAGAACTTAAAGTAAAAAAAAATAATAATAATAAATAAATAAATAAATATATTGTCTACAAAATTGCCTAAAAAAAGGACAGAAGGTATTTTGGTCATGTTCTGGAGCTAAATATTACAGGAAAGCTTTCAGACTTTCACCGTTGGGTATGTTAGCGATAAGCTTTTAATATAACTTTATTATGTTAAGGCAGTTTACTTTTGTTCACAGTTTGTTGAGTGATTTTTTAATTACAAAAAGATGTTGTATAAGACCACATGCTTGTGACACATCTGTTGAAAGTATCATCTGTTTTTTTGTCCTTCATTCTGTTAATGTGGTACATCACATTGATTTTTATATGTTGAATTATCTGTGCATTTTAGTAACAAATTCTACTTGGTCATAATGTATAATCCTCACAATGTGCTGTGAAATTAGTTTGTTACTATCTCATTGAGAATGTTTGGCTTAATAGTAATGAGTAATATTTTTCTCTAGTTTTCTTGAAGCTTTATTTTCTGCCTTCGGTATTAAGGTAATGCTGGCTAGCCTCAAAGGAAAAGCTCAAAAGTATTCCCTTCCCTAATTTTTTGAAATTTTCGAGAGTGTTTGTAGTAGTGCTTTAAATTTTGGTGGGATTATTCAGTTAAGCCATGTGGTTTTTGGCTTTTCTTTGCTGAAATTTCTTTGATAACTGAATCAGTATGTTTTAAATATTTATTTGCCCGTTCAGATTTTCTATTTATGCATAATTTATTTTGGTAGATTATATGTTTCTAGAAGTATACCTATTTTTTCTAAGTTACAAATTTTTTTAAATAGAAATGTTCATGTTAACTTACAGTGTTTTTAATTCTGTGGAATTGGTAATAATGACCCAGATTTTCTTTTCCTGTTTTTTTTATTTCTTATTTGAGGATTCTATTTTTTGTTTTTTTACTTAGTTAGTCTAGCCAGTGGTTTGTTAATTTTGCAAGTTTTTCTAAAACCAACTTTTAGTTTTATTGAGTTTTGGTAGTGTTTTTCTATTCTCTGTTTTATTCATCAATGGTATATTATTTGTTAATTCATTCCTCTGCTATTTTTTGTTTCATTTCTGCTTCTTTTTCCGGTTATTTGAGGTGTAAAGTTTTAGATTTCAGGGTTTTTTTCTCACTCTGTTGCCCAGGCTACAGTGCAGTGGTGCAACTTTAGTTCACTGTAACCTCCACCTCCCAAGCTCTAGCAATTTTCATGCCTCAGCCTCCCGAGTAGCTGGGACTACAGGTGTGCACATCTGGATAATTTTTGTATTTTTAGTAAAGACAGGGTTTCCTCCATGCTGGCTAGGCTGGTCTTGAAATTTTGGCCTTAAGTGATTCGCCCACCTTAGCCACCCAATATGCTGGGATTACAGGAGAGAGTCACCAATCCCAGCAGGTTTTATTCTATTTAATGTAAGCATTTGCAGCTATAAACATTTTAAGGTCTGCCTTTGCTACCTCTCATATATTTTGGTATGTTATATTTTTATTTTGATTTTTCTCATAATATTTCTTAATTATCCTGTGATTTCTTCATTAATTAATTGGTTAATTAAGACTTTTTTTCACATATCTGTGGACTGTGCAGTGTTAATTTTGGTATTGATACATTTTTTATTCCAGAGAAATAGAAAAAGATACTACAATATCAATAATCTTGAAATTATTAAAAAATGTTTATACGCTAACATGTGTTCTCATCCAGAGAATGTATCATATGCGCTTCAGAACAATAAATATTCAGACATTGGAGGATAGCATTCCTACATATTTTTATTAGGTCCAATCACTTTATACTGTATTTCAAGTCTTCTATTTTCTCACTCATCTATTATGTCCTATCTAATACTGGAATTGAGATGTTGATATATCTTAATATTAATTTGTTTCTGTCTCTTTTTCTTTTTTATTATGTCAGTGTTTCTTTCATATATTTATGAGGTCTCTGGTTTGGTTCATAAATAATTATAATTGCTAAAACTTATTGGTGAATTGACACTTTTATCATTGTATAGTGCCCTTCATTCTCTATTAAAACAGGTTTTTACTATAAGTCTACTTTGTCTGTTATTCATTTAGTTATCCTTCTGTCTTTTGGTTTCCATTTGAATGAAAAATTTTTTTCAGTGCTTTCAATTTAAGTCTCTGTGTTTCCTTTGACATAAAATGTGACTGTTATACAGTGTAAGACTATAGAGAGAAGACAGCAGCAATCTACATGTCATAAAGATAAATAACTTCAATATTAAACCAACTCTACTTTTACCTTGATCTTGGAATTCTGGCCTTCAGAAATGTGGGAAGCAACTCCTTGTTGTTTGAGCCTGTTTGATCCATTTGTGCTGCAGAAACAAAGTACTACAGGCTGGATAATTTACTAAAAATAAAAATTTACTTGTCACAGCTTTGAATGCTGAGAAGTTCCAGATCAAGTTTCCAAGAGGTTTAGTGTCTCCTGAAATCCCCACTTTCTGCTTTCAATGTGGCTTTCTTCGATATCTCCTCCAGAGAGAATGAACACTGTGTCTTTACATAATAAGGGTGGAGAGGAAAAAGGAAAGAAACACTAGGTTCCTTCTGCCCTTTTATAAGGTCTCTAATCTGATTCATGAGAACTCATCACTAAATTACCTCCTAAATCCCCAACTCTGAATACTATTATAATAATGGTTATGTTTCAAGATAATAATTTAAAGAAGGAACATTTAGATGATAACAAAGCACATACACACACACACACACACATATATATATAAGTGTGTGTATGTATATATATGGTGTGTATATATAGGCTTTGTTTTACATATATAGGCTTTGTTATCATTTGTTATATTCTATATATAGTGTGTATATATCTAGAAAGAGAATCTGTTGTAGGCAACTTGTATTTGAATTCTATTTGTTAAAACATTAGCCAATCTATGTGATTGTAGATTTCATTCAATTTATATGTAAATTATTTACTAATAAGGAAGGGTTTACTGTTGTTATTTTGTGAATTATTTTCTGTATATTTAGTAATGTCATTTTTTTTTCTTTTTTCTTTTACTGCCTTGCTTTGTGTTTTATTCATATATAGGAATATGTTTTAATTTCTTTCTTATTTCTATTTTGTGAATTCTGAAGACACTTTCTTTGTGGTTACTATTGCAATTCTACAAAATACTTTAATGTTATAGCATTCTCTTAATGTGATAACAATTTTAAATCAATCACATACAAAGAAATCTTGAACTCCTTTGCAACTAATACTTCTGTTACTGATGCCACAAATTAAATCTTTATATATCATATTTACTATAATATCTTATTATCTTTAATGTTTTTAAATAAAAATCTATGTATCAAAATTTTAAAAGCATAGTTTACTATGTTTGTTCTTGTATTTATCTTTTCTGGATCTCATTATATTTCAGCATGTTGTTGTATTGATATCCACAATCCTTACATTTTGCCTTGATGGATGTTCTTTATCATATATTCTCGATCAATTATATTCATGAATACTTTCTTCAGTTTTTGTTTACCTGAAAGATTCTTAAGTTATCATTCACTTTTGAAGGGCTGTTTTACCAGATCTAGTATTCTTGTTAGACAGTGTTTTTTCTATGAGAATTTTAAACACATCATCTCATTTGCTTATTTCCTGCAAGGTTTCTGCTGGGAATTCACTATAAAAAAAATGACATAAAGTAATACATAGTCATGTTCAGATTACTCTAGCACTGTAATGGTGTGTGTAAGACATTTTACCTCTAAATTATGAGTTATAAGACAAAGTTATTTTAAAATAATAGCAGCAATAGATAATTAAAGGATGCAAATTTTAAAAGACAAAAATTTTGACGTCAAAATTATGAAAAGACGGGGAGGCCTAAATGCATAATTTTTTATGTGATTAAAGTCAATCTGTTAGTATTTTAAAGTACCTTGTTATAAGTATAAGAGGCTTTATGTAAGCTTCATGATAACCATAAACAAATACCAATAGCGGTTGTGAAAAATATCAAAAGAAATAATTCAAAGCATATCACTAAAGAATATGAATTTACACAAGAATACAGCAAGAAAGAAAGCAATAAAGAATCTACAAAACAAAAAAAAAACAAATTAAAAAAAGTGAGTAGGAAGTAATTACCTATAAATAACTATTGTGACTGTAAATGGATTAAATGTTCCAGTAAGAGACATAGAGTATTTACATGGATCAAGAAACAAGATTCAGAAGGTTTTGTCAAGATGGTGGACTGGAAGCACCTCATGTGTGCTGTTCTTACAGAAAGAAAAGGAAAGAGCTGGTGAACACTGATGCTGCATGCCAATCATCTAAGAAATTATGTCAGAATCCATCAAGGAAGCAGGGGTACCCAGAGAGAAGAGAGGAACAAAGCTGGATAGTAGCCTGTATGGGTTCATCACAGAGCAAAGTAAAGCTCTCCAATGTGAAAAAAGGTGAGTGAGAGCTCCTTGGAAAATTTATGCTCTACACAAAGACTTGTGAAAGACTGGAAGCAAGAAAATCCCTCCTGACCATCCAGCATCTATCCACTACACTTTTAAACTGAGGTAGAAAGCCACCCAGATGTTTTTCTGAGGCAATTTTCAAGTTCAAGAGCACCTCTACAAGCCTTGGGCCCTGGAACAGACCAGTATCAGTGCCATAGTCCCATTGGAAGCTGCAGTCATGTTGCCTGGAAGCAGTAAGATTACTCCATCTCCCCTCATCAGACAAGTGTCAGCCGGTCCAGTGGTCCGGCTTCTGGTTGAACTCAGACAGCAACTGCACCATCCCATTGCCCTGAGAGGGACCTGGATGGCAGAGTAGGTTACCCCATCCACTGCTGCCACTGGTAGCCAGGCAGGCAAGGCCTGCTTGCACTTCCAGCCTAGTAGTGATACTTCTGCCTGAACTAAGCTGGTGAGCGCAGCCTCCTGCTGTCCCAGGAAGAAGCCATATGGCAGAGTGACTGGCCCCACCCAGCTCTGGCACCGGTAGCTAGGTGAGAAACACCTGTAAAAGCTTTAGCCCAACAGTCTTGCTTCTGTGTAAACTTAGCCAGTAAGTACAGCCACCTGTTATATTGGGAAACACCTAGATGGCAGGGAGGGTGGCTCTGCCCACCCCCATCACTGGTAACCAGTCAGGCCATGCCTGCTAGAGGTTCCAGCACAACAGTCTCATTTCCGTGTGAATGAGGCCTGTGGGCACAGCCTTCTGTTTTTCCAGGAAGCACACAGAAAACAGGATAGGTGACTCCACCTATCACCATCACTGGCAGCAAGGTGGGAAATGCCTGCTAGAGTATTTGGGCCAGTAGTCTGATTTATGTGTAAACTCAGACAGCAGGTGCATCTTCCTGTTGTTCTGGGAAACACCCTAACAGCAGGGTAGGAAATACAACCCACCTCCACTTGTGGAAGCCAGATAGGCAACACCTGCTAGGGCTTCTGGCCCAGTGGTCCCACTTCTGGCAGACTTCTGTGGGCTGACACAACCCCATGTTCCTCTGAGAAAACTTGAACAGCAGATTAGGTGGCTCTACTTAGCCTCACATTTCCTAGCCAAGTGAGACTTGCTGGATTGGGCAATGTCCAAGCAGGGAAAAGCCCTAATTCTCAGATCACGGATACAGTTGATAATCCCAATTTCACAGAATGGTGGAGAAGCAGTATGTGCCTCCCTCCACGTGGCTGACCTGGCAAGAATATGGTCTGTCTCTCAAATGTGGGTCCTTCCTGAGAGAACACGCAACAAAAGAAATGTGAGCATGAAACCAGTAATTGGAGAGGGATTCTTCATGAACCATGAGTGGTGATAGGGTCTTCTCTGTCCTCACCAAAGAACAGTATTCCTAACTGTGCCAAAACACAAAAAAAAGTGTAGTAGAGTAAAAGCCTATATACCGGCTAACACTTTTAAATACCACCTACTGGATTGCAGCCCCAAATACAACAAAATATTTTGTCAATATATAGAAGCTTTGAAAACTAAAGCAAAAGCTCTCAGCAGTGCTCCACTCCAGCCAACATAGGGTGTAACACACCTGCACCCTGCTGTACTTCTGAGACTGCTGGCATGTGCAGGTAAGCATGGATCCCACTGCTACTTCCCCAAGGAAGTTCTTTGGCCAGTATCTTCATGGAAGTGCTGATGTCTTTGACTTTTACACCTTGGCCCTTCCAGCACAGCAGGTCCTTAACCACATGGGATCAGAGAACAAAAATGAGGTCCAAGTATCGGTCCCCCAGAGTTAAAACACACATCCAAAGAGTGCTGGGCTGAGTTTTAGCCACCTGAAATATTCCAGAATCAAAGCCAGTTGACTGAACAAACTTTTTACCACAATCAAACTCCTCAAAGAATCAAAGAAGATAAAAGCAAAAAAACAAAACAAAACAAAACAAACAAACAAACAAAAACCTCCATGCAAAGGAGAGCAACGTCAAAGGTTAAAGGAATATAATAAGCCAACAAAGATGAAAAAGAAATAGCACAAGAACTCTGGGAACTCAAAAATCCACAGTGGCTTCTTACCTCCAAATGACTGCACTGGTCTTCCAGAAATAATTCTTCACCAGGGTTAAATAGATGAAATGACAGAGATGCAATTCAGAATATGGACAGAAACAAAGATAATTGACATTCAGTATAAAATTAAAATCCAACCCAAGTAATATTAGGAATACAATACAAAAATATAAGAGACAAAAGGAAGAAGTGTCATTTTAAGAATGAAACAAATCTGATAGAGATTAAAAACTCAAATCAAAAATTTCATAATATGATTGCAAGTATTGACAGCAAAATAGATGAAGTGGGAGAAAGAATCTCAAGGCTAGAATACTGGTTCTCTGAAATAATGTAGTCACACAAAATAAAGAAAAAGTGATAATAATATATACTGGCATCAATGTGTTGAAAAAGGAACACTTTTACACTGCTGGTGGGAATATAAACTAGTACAACCACTATGAAAAACAATATGTAGATTCCTTAAAGAACTAAAAGTAGAACTAACAATTGATCCAATAATCCCACTACTGGGTATATATCCAGAGGAAAAGAAGTTATTATATAAAAAGGATATTTGAACACACATGTTTATAGCAGCACAATTCACAACTAAAAAAAATAAGAAATCAGCCTAAATGCCCATCAACCAACGAGTGGATAAAGAAAATGTTACACACACACACACACACACACACACACACACACACACTCTATATATATATACATATATATCTATATATATACCTATATATATTCTTATATATATATATTCTTTTATATATATATATATATATTCCAGAGTAGCTATATATATACATAAATATACTACTTAGCCATAAAAGAAACAAAATGATGGCATTTTTAACAACCTTGTTGGAGTTGGAGTTGGAGACCGTTATTCTAACTCAGGAATGGAAAACCAAACATCGTATGCACTCTAATAAGTGGGAGATTAGCTAGGAGAACACAAAGGCATAAGAATGATATAATGAACTCTGGAGCCTGGATGGGAAGGTTAGGAGGGGCGTGAGGAATAAAATACTACACATTGGGTACCGTGTACACTGCTTGGATGATAGGTACACCAAAATGTCAGAAATCACCACTAAAGAACTTATCCATGTAACCAAACACCATCTGTTCCTCAAAAACTATTAAAATAAATAAAAAGAAAAGAAGTATGAACAATCCCCTCCACAAAATATGGCATTACATAAAGAAACTAAATATATGACTCATTGGCATCCCTGAAAGAGAGGTAGAGAAAACAAGCAACTTGGAAAACATATTTGAAGCTATCATCATTGAAAATGATTCCAACCTTCCTAGAGAGGCCAATATTTAAATCCAAGAAATGTGAGAACCCCTGGAAGATACAAGAGGACCATTCTCAAGACACAACCATCAAGTTTTACAAGGTCAAAATAAAAGAAGAAATGTCAAAGACAGCCAGAAGAAGGGATATGTCACCTACCAAGGGAAACCCATCAGACTAACAGTGGATTTTTCAGCAGTAACTCTACAATCCAGAAGAGCTTGGGGGCCCATATTCAGCATTTTTTAAAGAAAAAGAAATTTCAACAATGAATTTCATAGTAGCAAAACTAATCTTCATAAACAGAGGAGAAATATGATACTTTTCTGATATGCAAATATTAAGGAAATTTGTTATCAACCGACCTCCCTTAAAAGAGGTGCTTAAGGGAGTGCTAAACATGGAAAGAAAAAAACCATAACTGACCACCACATAAGCACACTTCAATACATAGACCACTGACAGCATAAAGCAACCACACAATCAAGTCTTCATAATAACTAGCTCATAACACAATGACAGAATCAAATCAAAGCACACATATCAATATTAATCTTGAATGTAAACTGACTAAATGCTCAAATTAAATAGCACAAAGTGGCAGTTTAGATAAACAAGCAAGTCCCAATTGCCTGTTCACTCTGATGATAGTTTCTCTTGCTGTGCTGAAGCTCTCTAGTTTAATTAGATCCAATTTGTCAATTTTGGCTTTGTTGTCATTGCTTTTGGTGCTTTAATCATGAAGTCTTTGCACATGCCTATGTCCTGAATGGTATTGTCTAGGTTTTCTTCTAGGGTTTTTATGGTTTTAAGTCTTGCATTTAAGTCTTTAATCCATCTTGAGTTCATGTTTGTATAAGGTGTAAGGAAAAGGTCCAGTTTCTGTGTTCTGCATATAGCTAGCCAGTTTTCCCAACACCATTCATTAAATAGGGAATTCTCTACCCATTGATTGTTTCCACCAGGTTTGTCAAAGACCAGATTGTTGTAGATGTGTGGCACTATTTCTGAGGCCTCTGTTCTATTCCATTGGTCTATATGTCTATTTTGGTACCAGTACCATCGTGTTTTGGTTACTGTAGCCTTGTATTATAGTTTCAAGTCAGGTAGCATAATGCCTTCTGCTTCGTTTTTTTTTTTTTTTTTGCTTATGGTTGTCTTGGCTATACAGGTTCTTTTTTGGCTCCATATGTAATTTAAGGTAGTTTTTTTCTAATTCTGTGAAGAAAGTCAATGGTAGCTTGATGGGGATAGTATTGAATCTATAAATTACTTTGGGTAGTATGGCCATTTTTACAATATTGGTTCTTCCTATCCATGACCATGGAATGTTTTCCCATTTGTTTGTGTCCTCTTTTATTTCCTTGAGCAGTGGTTTGTAGTTCTACTTGAAGAGGTCCCTCATATCCCTTGTAAGTTATATTCCTAGGTATTTTATTCTCTTTGTAGCAATTGTGAATGGAAGTTAACTCATGAGTTGGCTCTCTGTTCGTCTATTATTGATGTATAGGAATTCCTGTGATTTTTGCACATTGATTTTATATCCCGAGACTTTGATGAAGTTGCTTATCAGCTTAGGAAGATTTGGGGCTGAGAAAATGGAGTTTTCTAAATATACAATCATGCCATCTGCAATATGACTTTGTCTCTTCCTATTTGAATACTCTTTATTTCTTTCTCTTGCCTGATTGCCCTGGTCAGAATTTCCAATACTATGTGGAATAGGAGTGGTGAGAGAAGGCATCCTTGTCTTGTGCCAGTTTTCAAAGGGAATGCTTCCAGTTTTTGCCCAGTCAGTATGATACGGGTTTGTCATAAATCACTCTTATTATTTTGAGATATTTTTCATCAATATCTCATTTATTCAGTTTTTAGCATAAAGTTGTGTTGAATTTTATCAAAGGACTTCTACATCTATTGAGATAATTATGTCTTTTTGTCATTGATTCTGTTTATGTGGTGGATTATGTTTATTGACTTGCGTATGTTTAACCATCCTTGCATCCTAGGGATGAAGCCAACTTGATTGTGGTGAATAAGCTTTTTGATGTGCTGCTGGATTTGGTTTGCCAGTATTTTATTGAGGACTTTCGCATTGGTGTTCATCAGGGATATTGGTCTGAAATTTTCTTTTTTTGTTGTGCCTTTTCCAGGTTATGGTATGAGGATGATGCTGGCCTCATAAAATTAGTTAGGGAGGAGTTCTTCTTTTTCTATTGTTTGGAATAGTTTCAGAAGGAATGATAACAGCTCCTTTTTGTACCTCTGGTAGAATTTGGCTGTGAATCCGTCCGGTTTGGGGCTTTTTTTTTTTTTTATTGGTAGTCTTTTAATTACTGCCTCAATTCCAGAAATTGTTATTGGTCTATTCAGGGATTTGACTTTGTACTGGTTTAGTCTTGGGAAGGTGTATGTGTCCAGGAATTTATCCGTTTCTTCTAGATTTTCTAGTTTATTTGCATGTTGATAGTGTTGACAGTATTCTTTGATGGTAGTTTTATATTTATGTGGGATCAGTAGTGACATCCCTTTTATGATTTTTGTTGTGTCTATTTGATTTTTCTCTCTCTTTTTCTTTATTAGTCTGGCTAGCAGGTTATCTGTTTTGTTAATTTTTCCAAAACATCAGCTCCTTGATTCCTTGATTTTTTAAAGGGTTTTTTGTGTCTCCATCTCCTGCAATTCTGCTCTGATCTTAGTTGTTTCTTGTCTTCTGCTAGCTTTTGAAATTTTATCTCTTGCATCTAATTGTGATGTTAGGGTGTTGATTTCAGATCTTTTCTGCTTTTTCCTCTGGGCATTTAGTGCTATAAATTTCCCTCTAAACACTGCTTTAGCTGTATCCCAGAGATACTCATACATTGTGTCTTTGTTCTAATTGGTTTCAAAGAACTTATTTATTTCTGCCTTAGTTTCGTTATTTATCCAGTAGTCATTCAGTACCAGGTTGTTCAGTTTCCACGTAGTTGTGCAGTTTTGAGTGAGTTTCTTAATCCTGAGTTGTAACTTGTTTGTACAGTGGTCTGAGAGAATGTTCGTTAAGATATACATTCTTTTGCTTTTCCTGAGGAGTGTTTTACTTCCAAATATGTGGTCAATTTTAGAATAAGTGGAATGTGGAGCTGAGAAGAATGTATATTCGTTGATTTGTGGTGGGGGGTTCTGTAGATGTCTATTAGGTCTGCTTGTTCCAGAGCTGAGTTCAAGTCCTGAATATCCTTGTGAGTTTTCTGTCTCATTGATCTGTCTAATACTGACAGTGTGGTGTTAAAGTCCCCCACTACTATTGCACTATTATTGTATCAGAGTCTAAGTCTCTTTGTTGGTCTCTAAGAACTTGCTTTACGAATTTGGGTGCTCCTGTATTGGGTATATATATATTTAGGACAGTTAACTCTTCTTCTCGCATTGATTCCCTTACCATTAAGTAATGTGTTTCCTTGTCTTTCTGATCTTTGTTAGTTTAAAGTCTGTTTTATCAGAGACTAGGATAACCATTTCTGCTTTCTTTTCTTTCTTTTTTTTTTTTTTTTGCCTTTCATTTGCTTGGTAAATATTCCTCCATTCCTTTATTTTGAACCTATATGTGTCTTTGAACGTAAGATGGGTCTCCTGAATATAGCACATGCATGGGTCATAACCCGTTATCCAATTTATCAGTCTGTGTCTTTTAATTAGGGCACTTAGTTTGTTTATATTTAAGGTTAATATTGATATGTGTGAACTTGATCCTATAATTCTGATGTTAGCTGGTTATTTTGCCTGCTAGCTGATGCAGTTTCTTCACAGTGTCGAAGGTCTTTACAATTTGGTATATAATTGCAGTTGCTGGTACTGGTTCTTCCTTTCCATATTTAGTGCTTCCTTCAGGAACTCTTCTCAGGCAACCTTGGTGGTGACTAAATCTCAGCATTTGCTTGTGTGTAAAGGATTTTATTTCTTTTTGTTTATGAAGCTTAGTTTAGGTGGATATGAAATTATCTGTTGAAAATAATTTATTTTATTTTTTTATTATACTTTAAGTTTTACAGTACATGTGTACAATGTGCAGATTAGTTACATATGTATACATGTGCCATGCTGGTGTGCTGCACCCATTAACTCATCGTTTAGCATTAGGTATATCTCCTAATGCTATCCCTCCCCCAGCCACCCACCACACAACAGTCCCCAGAGTGTTATGTTCCCCTTCCTGTGTCCATGAGTTCTCATTGTTAAATTCCCATCTATGAGTGAGAACATGTGGTGTTTGGTTTTTTATCCTTGTGATAGTTTACTCAGAATGATGATTTCCAATTTCATCCATGTACCTACAAAGGACATGAACTCATCCTTTTTTATGGCTGCAGAGTATTCCATGGTGTATATGTGCCATATTTTCCTAATCCAGTCTATCATTGTTGGACATTTTGGTTGGTTCCAAGTCTTTGCTATTGTGAATAACGCTGCAA
Organism: Pongo pygmaeus; assembly: GCF_028885625.2. Classification (NCBI taxonomy): domain Eukaryota; kingdom Metazoa; phylum Chordata; class Mammalia; order Primates; family Hominidae; genus Pongo; species Pongo pygmaeus. The sequence continues at coordinate 58,671,648 of NC_072396.2, read as the reverse complement.
TAAACATACGTGTGTATGTGTCTTTATAGCAGCATGATTTATAGTCCTTTGGGTATATACCCAGTAATGGGATGGCTGGGTCAAATGGTATTTCTAGTTCTAGATCCCTGAGGAATCGCCACACTGACTTCCACAAGTGTTGAACTAGTTTATACTCCCACCAACAGTGTAAAAGTGTTCCTAATTCTTCAAGTTCTCTCCAGCACCTGTTGTTTCCTGACTTTTTAATGATTGCCATTCTAACTGGTGTGAGATGGTATCTCACTGTGGTTTTGATTTGCATTTCTCTGATGGCCAGTGATGATGAGCACTTTTTCATGTGTCTTTTGGCTGCATAAATGTCTTCTTTTGAGAAGTTTCTGTTCATATCCTCTGCCCACTTTTTGATGGGGTTGTTTGTTTTTATCTTCTAAATTTGTTGGAGTTCATTGTAGATTCTGGATATCAGCCCTTTGTCAGATGGGTAGGTTGTGAAAATTTTCTCCCATTCTGTAGGTTGCTTATTCACTCTGATGATAGCTTCTTTTGCTGTGCAGAAGTTCTTGAGTTTAATTAGATTCAATTTGTCAATTTTGGCTTTTGTTGCCATTGCTTTTGGTGCTTTAAACATGAAGTCCTTGCCCATGCCTGTGTCCTGAATGGTAATGCCTAGGTTTTCTTCTAGGGATTTTATGGTTTTAGGTCTAACATTTCAGTCTTTAAACCATCTTGAATTAATTTTTGTATAAGGTGTAAGGAAAGGATCCAGTTTCAGCTTTCTACATATGGCTAGTCAGTTTTCCCAGCACCATTTATTAAATAGGGAATCCTTTCCCCATTGCTTGTTGTTGTCAGGTTTGTCAAATATCAGATAGTTGTAGATATGCAGCATTATTTCTGAGGGCTCTGTTCTGTTCCACTGATATATATCTCTGCTTTGATACCAGTACCATGCTGTTTTGGTTACTGTAGCCTTGTAGTATAGTTTGAAGTCAGGTAGCATGATGCCTCCAGCTTTGTTCTTTTGGCTTAGGACTGACTTGGTGATGCAGGCTCTTTTTTGGTTCCATATGAACTTTAAAGTAGTTTTTTCCAATTCTGTGAAGAAAGTCATTGGTAGTTTGATGGAGACGGCATTGAATATATAAATTACCTTGGGCAGTATGGCCATTTTCATATTGATTCTTCCTACCTATGAGCATGGAATGGTCTTCCATTTGTTTGTATCCTCTTTTATTTCCTTGAGAAGTGGTTTGTTGTTCTCCTTGAAGAGGTCCCTCACGTCCCTTGTAAGTTGGATTCCTAAGTATTTTATTCTCTTTGAAGCAATTGTGAATGGGAGTTCACTCATGATTTGGCTCTCTGTTTGTCTGTTATTGGTGTATAAGAATGCTTGCGATTTTTGTACATTGATTTTGTATGCTGAGACTTTGCTGAAGTTACCTATCAGCTTAAGGAGATTTTGGGCTGAGACAATGGGGTTTTCTGATATACAATCATGTTGTCTGCAAACAGGGACAATTTGATTTCCTCTTTTCCTAATTGAATACCCTTTATTTCTTTCTCCTGCCTAATTGCCCTGGCCAAAACTTCCAACACTATGCTGAATAGGAGTGGTGAGAGAGAGCATCCCTGTCTTGTGCCAGTTTTCAAAGGGAATGCTTCCAGTTTTTGCCCATTCAGTATGATATTGGCTGTGGGTTTGTCATAGATAGCTCTTACTATTTTGAGATAGATCCCATCAATACCTAATTTATTGAGAGTTTTTAGCATGAAGCATTGTTGAATTTTGTCAAAGGCCTTTTTTGCGTCTATTGAGATAATCATGTGGTTTTGTCTTTGGTTCTGTTTATATGCTGGATTACATTTATTGATTTGCATATTTTGAACCAGCCTTGCATCCCAGGGATGAAACCCACTTGATCATAAAAAGCCCATCAGACTAACAGCAGATCTCTCAGCAGAAACCCCAGAAGCCAGAAGATAGTGGGGGCCAATATTCAACATTATTCAAGAAAAGAATTTTCAACCCAGAATTTCATATCCAGCCAAACTAAGCTTCATAAGTGAAGGAGAAGTAAAATACTTTACAGACAAGCAAATGCTGAGAAATTTTGTCACCACCATGCCTGCCCTAAAAGAGCTCCTGGAGGAAGCACTAAACATGGAAAGGCACAACCGGTACCAACTGCTGCAAAGTCATGCCAAAATGTAAAGACCATCAAGACTAGGAAGAAACTGCATCAACTAATGAGCAAAATAACCAGCTGACATCATAATGACAGGATCAAATTCACACATAACAATATTAACTTTAAATGTAAATGGACTAAATGCTCCAATTAAAAGACACAGACTGGCAAATTGGATAAAGAGTCAAAACCCATCAGTGTGCTGTATTCAGGAAACCCATCTCATGTGCAGAGACACACATAGGCTCAAAATGAAAGGATGGAGGAAGATCTACCAAGCAAATGGAGAACAAAAAAAGGCAGGGGTTGCAATCCTAGTCTCTGATCAAACAGACTTTAAACCAACAAAGATCAAAAGAGACAAAGAAGGCCATTACATAATGGTAAAGGGATCAATTCAACAAGAAGAGCTAACTCTCCTAAATAGATATGCACCCAATACAGGAGCACCCAGATTCATAAAGCAAGTCCTGAGTGACCTACAAAGAGACTTACACTCCCACAGAATAATAATGGGAGACTTTAACACCCCACTGTCAACATTAGACAGATCAACGAGACAGAACATCAACAAGGATACCCAGGAATTGAACTCAGCTCTGCACCAAGCGGACCTAATAGACATCTACAGAACTCTCCACCCCAAGTCAACAGAATGTACATTTTTTCCAGCACCACACCACACCTATTCCAAAATTGTCCACATACATAGTAGTAAAGCTCTCCTCAGCAAATGTAAAAGAACAGAAATTATAACAAACTGTCTCTCAGACCACAGTGTAATCAAACTAGAACTCAGGATTAAGAAACTCACTCAAAACCGCTCAACTACATGGAAACTGAATAACCTGCTCCTGAATGACTACTGGGTACATAACGAAATGAAGGCAGAAATAAAGATGTTCTTTGAAACCAACGAGAACAAAGACACAACATACCAGAATCTCTGGGACACATTCAAAGCAGTGTGTAGAGGGAAATTTATAGCACTGAATGCCCACAAGAGAAAGCAGGAAAGATCCAAAATTGAAAACCTAACATCACAATTAAAAGAACTAGAAAAGCAAGAGCAAACACAGTCAAAAGCTAGCAGAAGGCAAGAAATAACTAAAATCAGAGCAGAATTGGAGGAAATAGAGACACAAAAAACCCTTCAAAAAGTTAATGAATCCAGGAGCTGGTTTTTTGAAAGGATCAACAAAATTGATAGACCGCTAGCAGGACTAATGAAGAAAAAAAGAGAGAAGAATCAAATAGATGCAATAAAAAATGATAAAGGGGATATTACCACCGATCCCACAGAAATACAAACTACCATCAGAGAATACTACAAACACCACTATGCAAATAAACTAGAAAATCTAGAAGAAATGGATAAATTCCTCAACACATACACCCTCCCAAGACTAAACCAGGAAGAAGTTCAATCTCTGAATAGACCAATAACAGGAGCTGAAATTGTGGCAATAATCAATAGCTTACCAACCAAAAAGTGTCCAGGACCAGATGGATTCACAGCCGAATTCTATCAGAGGTACAAGGAGGAGCTGGTACCATTCCTTCTGAAACTATTCCATTCAATAGAAGAAGAGGGAATCCTCCCTAACTCATTTTATGAGGCCAGCATCATCCTGATACCAAAGCTGGGCAGAGACACAACCAAAAAAAGAGAATTTTAGACCAATATCCTTGATGAACATTGATGCAAGAATCCTCAATAAAATACTGGCAAACCGAATCCAGCAGCACATCGAAAATACTTTTCCTTAAGAATGTTGACTATTGGTCCCCACTCTCTTCTGGCTTTTAGGGTTTCTGCAGAGAGATTCGTGGTTAGTCTGATGGGCTTCCCTGTGTGCGTAACCCATCTTTTCTTTCTGGCTGCGCTTAACATTTTTTCCTTCATTTCAACCTTGGTGAATCTGACAATTATGTGTCTTGGGTTGCTCTTCTAGAGGAGTATATTTGTGGTGTTCTCTGTATTTTCTGAATTTGAATGTTGGCCTGCCTTTTTTCCTACTTGGTTCCACTCTCCCTGTCATTTTCAAGTACACCAATCAAACGTAGGTTGGTCTTTTCACTTGGTCCCATATTCCTTAGAAACTTTGTTCAGTTTTTTAATTCTTTTTTCTCTAATCTTCTTGTCACGCTTTATTTTATTAAGTTGGTGTTCAACCTCTCATATCTTTTCTTCCACTTGATCGATTCAGCTATTGATACTTGTGTATGCTTCACGAAGTTCTTGTGCTGTGTTTTTCCACCCCATCAGGTCATTTATGTTCTTCTGTGAACTGGTTATTCTAGCTTGCAATTCCTCAAATGTTTTTTCAAGGTTCTTAGCTTTCTTGCATTGGGTTAGAACATGATCCTTTAGCTTGGAGAAGTTTGTTATTACCCACCTTCTGAAGCCTACTTCTGTCAATTTATCAAACTCATTCTCCATCCCATTTTGTTCCCTTGCTGGTGAGGAGTTTTGATCCTTTGGAGGAAAAGAAGCATTCTGGTTTTTGGAATTTTCAGCCTATTTGCATTCCTCTTCATGGATTTATCTACCTTTGGTCTTTGATGTTGGTGACCTTTGGATGGTGTTTCTGTGTAGGCATCCTGTTTGTTGATGTCGATGCTATTCCTTTCTGTTTATTAGTTTTCCTTCTATCAATCTGTCCCCTCTGCTACAGGTCTGCTGGAGTTTGCTGGAGGTCCACTCTAGACCCTGTTTGCTTGAGTATCACCAGCAGAGACTGCATAACAGCAGAGATTGTTTCCTGTTTCTTCCTCTGGTACCTTTGTCCCAGAGGGGCACCCACTAGATGCCAGCTGGAGCTCTCCTGTATGAGGTGTCTGTCGACACCTGCTGGGTGGTGTCTCCCAGTCAGGGGGCACAGGGATCATGGAGCCACTTGAGGAGGCAGTCTTTCCCTCAGCAGAGCTTGAACCCTGTGTTGGGAGATCCACTGCTCTCTTCAGAGCTGGCAGGCAGGAACATTTAAGTCTGCTGAAGCTACACCCACAGGCACCCCTACCCCCAGGTGCTCTGTCCCAGAGAGATGAAAGTTTTATCTATAAGCCCCTGACTTGGGCTGCTGCTTTTCTTTCAGAGATGCCCTGCCTAGAAAGGAAGAATCTAGAGATGAAGTCTGGCTACAGTAGCTTTGCGGAGCTGCAGTGAGCTCTGCCCAGTTCAAAATTCCCCGTGGCTTTGTTTACACTGTGAGGGGAAAACTGCTTACTCAATCCTCAGTTATGGTGGATGCCCCTCCTCCCACAAAGCTCGAGCATCCCAGGTAGACTTCAGACTGCTGTGCTGGCAGTGATAATTTCAAGCCAGTGGATCTCAGCTTGCTTGGCTCTGTGGGGGTGGGATCTGCTGAGCTAGACCAGTTGCCTCCCTGGCTTCAGCCACCTTTCCAGGGGAGTGAATGGTTCTGCCTCGCTGGCATTCCCAGCACCACTGGGGCATGAAAAAAATTTGCAGCTAGCTCAGTGTCTGCCCAAATGGCCGCCAAGTTTTGTGTTCAAAACCCAGGGCCCTGGTGGCATTGGCACCTGAGGGAACTTCCTGGTCTGTGGATTGCAAAGACGATGGGAAGAGGGTAGTATCTGGGCTGGAGTGCACTGTTCCTCATGGCACAGTCTCTCATGACTTCCCTTGGCTAGGGGAGAGAGTTCCCTGACCCTTTGCACTTTCTGGGTGAGGCAAAACCCCACCTTGCTTTGGCTCACCCTCACTTATAAGTGGGGGCTAAATGATGAGAACTTATGAACGCTAAGAAGAAAAGAACAGACACTGGAGACTACTTGAGCATGGATGATGGGAGGAGGAAGAGGAACAGAAAAAATAACTATTGGGTACTGAGATTAATACCTGGGTGATAAAATAATCTGTACAACAAACCCCTGTGACACAAGTTTACCTATGTAAAAAATCCTCACATGACCCTTGAACATAAAATAAAAGCTATTTTTTAAAAAATAAAATACAAGTAAACATAGTCCAGCAGCACATCAATGAGTTAATTCATCACAATCAAGTAAGCTTTATTCCAAGGATACAAGTTTGGTCCAACATATGCAAATCAATAAATATAACTCACAACATATACAGGATTAAAAATAAAAATCAAATTATTATTTCAACAGATGCAACAAAGCTTTTGATAAATCCAACACCTCCACATGATATAAACTGCCCACAAACTAGACATTAAGGGAATATTACTCAAAATAAGAGTTGTTTATGACAATCACACAGTCAATTTCATACTGAGGGAATAAAAGCTGGAAGCATTCCCCTTAAGAATTAAAAAAGAAAAGAATGCTCATGCTCACCATTTCTATGCAACATCATGCTTGAAGTCCTAGCCAGAGAAATCAGGCAAGAGGAATAAAAGCATCCAAATAGGAAAACAAGTAAAACAAATCAACATGCCTCTCTTAACTGACAATAGAATTCTCTACATACAAGACACTAAAGACTCTGTCAAAGGGATCCTAGATCTAATAAATGACCTCTGTAAAGTTTCAGAATATAAAATCGATGTATAAAAATTAGTAGCATTTCTATACATACATAACGTTCAGAGAGCCAAATCAAGAATAAAATCCCAGTTACAAAAAATTAAAATACTTACGAATACATCTAATCAAAAAGGTGAAGTATCTCTACAAAAGTACAACAAAAGACTCCTGCAAGACATAATAGATAACATAACAAATGGGAAAACATTACATGTTCACATATTGCAAGAATCAATATCATTATAATGTTCACACAGCTCAAAGCATCTATTGATTCAATGTTATTCCTATTGAACGATCAATGTCATTTTTCACATAATTAGAAAAATCTACCTTGAAAGTCACATGGAGTGAAAACCCGTCTCTACTAAAAATACAAAAAATTAGTCAGGCGCAGTGGTGGGCTCCTGTAGTCCCAGCTACTCGGGAGGCTGAGGCAGGAGAATGGTGTGAACCCGGGAGGCGGAGCTTGCAGTGAGCTGCGCCACTGCACTCCAGCCTGGGCGACAGAGCGAGACTCCAGCTCAAAAAAAAAAAAAAAGAAAGAAAAGAAAGTCACATGGAACCAAAAAAAAAAAGCCCAAGTATTCAAGGCAATCCTGAGCAAAAGCAAAACAAAACAAAAAACACAAAGCTGGTGGCATCACATTACTCACCTACAACTGTAAAAGGCTATACTACACAAAACAGCATGGTACTGATACAAAAACAGACACATAGGCCAAATAAACATAATAGAAAACCCAAAATAAAGCCCAAACCTACAACCAACTGATCTTTGACAAAGTCGACAAAAATAACCAGAAAAAAATCTCCTTATTCAAAAAATGGTTCACGTATAACCATTCAAAAAATAGTTCACGTATTCTGGCTATCCATATACAGAAGAATAAAACTCAATTCCTGTCTTTCACCACATTCAAAAATTTATTCAAAATGGATTTAATACTTAAATGTAAGACTTAAAACTATAATAATTCTAGAAGGAAACATTGGGAGTATGCTCTGAACATCAGCCTTGCCAAAAAATTTTCACCAAATTCTCAAAAGCAATTGCAACAAAAATAATAATTGACAAGTGGAAACTAACTAAACTAAAGTACTTCTGCATGGCAAAAGAAACTATCAACAGAGTAAACAGACAACCTACAGGATAAGACAAAAATTTACAAACTGTGCATCTGACAAAGTTCTAATATCCAGAATCTATAAGAAAGATTAAAAAATCAAGAAATAAAAGACAAATAATCACATTAAAAAGTGAGCAAAGGATCTGAAAAGAAACTTAACAAAATAAGACCTACAAGTGGCCAACAAACATGAAAAAAATGTTCAACATCATTAATAATCAGAGGAATGTGTAGGAAAACCACAATGATAATTAAAAAAAAAAGATGGCCAAATACAATCCTTTAGTGATCATATCCCCATCCACAGGAATGTCAAGTTGAACAGCTAGCCACACTAGGAAGCAACTTCATAAGAACCAGAAATCAGGTGAGTGATCATAGTATCTGGTTTTAACATTACTTCATAAAAGGAGACACTAAAGAGAATAAAAATGAAATTATTAAATTGATGACACCACCCCTCCTCAATCCGTGGCAGTGGGCACATGGTAAAGAGAAAAAATCTGTGTGTTTGTTGGAGGGACAGCACAGGGATTTGTGGGACTTTTTACTGGAACACAGTGCTGCTTGTCACAGCAAAAAGCAGCACAAGGCAGTTCAGCTGGTGTCCACGGAGGGAGCATTTAGACCAGCACCATACAGAGGGGAATCATCCATTCCAGCAGTCAGAACTTGCGTTCCAGCTAACCCCAGCACCATGTGCTGAAGCACTCTGTCATCATAAGTAAACTTGAAAAGCAGTATAAGCCACAAGTACTGCAATTTCTGGATAAGTCCAGGTGATATGCTGTGCTCGAAGCCAGTGGACTTCTGGCACATGTGACCTAGTGAGACACCAGCTCGGGCATCAGAGAGTGCTTGCATCACCCCTCACCCAACTCCAGGCATTAAAGCTCACAGATCTGTGAAGAGAGAAAATAGTACAGAAAACTTTTCTTGCAACTTGGGTACCAGCTCAGGCCAAAATAGAATAGGGCACAAGGCAGAGTCTTGAGGCCCCCATTCCAATTCCTAGTTCCCGCACATTTCTAGACACACTCTAGGTCACAAGAGAATCTGCTGTCTTGAAGAGAAGGACCCAGTTCTGGCAGAATCTATTACATGCTAATGAAAGAGCCCATGGGCCTTTAAGAATAATCATCGGAAGCCAGGCAGTACTCACCCCAGGCCTTGGCTGAGACCATGTGCTGTGCTGGCTTCAGATTTGACCCAGCACATTCCCAACTGTGATGCCCATGGGGAAATCTCCTTCTACTTGAGGATAGGAGAGGAAAAAGTAAAGGGGACCTTTTCTTGCAGCTTCAATACAAGCTCATCCACCATGGCGTAGAGAAACAAGCAGGTTCCTGGGGACCCCAATTATAGATTGTGGCTTCTAGATGGCATTTCTTGAGTCACCCTAGCCCCAAGGGGAACCAACTTCCATAAAAAGATCTGAGCTGGTAGCATTTACCACAAGCTGAATGAAGAGTTCTTGAGCCTTGAGTAAACATCAGCGAGAACAAGGCAGTACTCACCATGAGCCTGAGGCCATGATAACCACGGGAAGAAATTACTTCTGCTTGAGGAGAGGAGAAAGAAGGATGAGAAGAACAGTCTTGCAGGTTGGGTGTCAGCCACAGTAAAATAGAGTACCAAGTAGATACCTAAGTTTCTTGACTTCAGACCCTGGCTTCCAGATGAAGGGGTGGGTTGCCCCTCCACAGCTGTGGGTGTTTCTTGTTAGGTGGAACGAGAGACTTGGAAAAGAAAAAGACACAGAGACAAAGTATAGAGAAAGAAATAAGGGGACCCAGGGGACCAGCATTCAGCATATGGAGGATCCCACCAGCCTCTGAGTTCCCTTAGTATTTATTGATCATTTTTGAGTGTTTCTAGGAGAGGGGGATGTGGCAGGGTCATAGGATAACAGTGGAGAGAAGGTCAGCAGATAAACACGTGAACAAAGGTCTCTGCATCATAGACAAGGTAAAGAATTCAGTGCTGTGCTTTAGATATGCATACACATAAACATCACAATGCCTTACAAAGCAGTATTGTTGCCCGCATGTCCCACCTCCAGCCCTAAGGCTGTTTTCCCCTATCTCAGTCGATGGAACATACAATCATACAATCGGGTTTTATACTGAGACATTCCATTGCCCAGGGACGGGCAGGAGACAGATGCCTTCCTCTTGTTTCAACTGCAAATGGGCATGCCTTCCTCTTATACTAATCCTCCTCAGCACAGACCCTTTACGGGTGTCGGGCTGGGGGACGGTCAGGTCTTTCCCTTCCCAGGAGGCCATATTTCAGACTATCACATGGGGAGAAACCTTGGACAATACCTGGCTTTCCTAGGCAGAGGTCCCTGCGGCCTTCCGCAGTGTTTGTGTCCCTGGGTACTTGAGATTAGGGAGTGGTGATGACTCTTAAGGAGCATGCTGTCTTCAAGCATCTGTTTAACAAAGCACATCTTGCACAGCCCTTAATCCACTTAACCCTGAGCTGACACAGCACATGTTTCAGAGAGCACGGTGTTGGGGGTAAGGTAATAGATAAACAGCATCTCAAGGCAGAAGAATTTTTCTTAGTACAGAACAAAATGGAGTCTCCTATGTCTACTTCTTTCTACACAGACACAGTAACAATCTGATCTCTCTTTCTTTTCCCCACACCAGATGGCTTTTCTGAATCCACCCTGGGCCAGAGAGGAGCTCACTGTTCTCAGAGGAAGGACAAAAGCCTGGCTGGAGTCATCAACAGCTGACTGAAGAGCCCTTGGGCCTTGAGTGAACATAGGTGGTAGCTAAGCAGTAGAGACCACAGACCTTGGGCAAAACCCAGTATTGTGTTGGCTTCAGGTCTGACCCAGTGCACTCCCAATAGTGATGGCCACAGGTGATCTTGTGTCATTCCTTCCCAGGTCCAGGAAGCTCAGCAGGGAAATAAAGACTTGTTTTGGGAGGGGAAGTAAAGAAAGAGAATAATCATCCCTGCACATAGGGCTGCAGTGACTAAAGACTTTGATCACAATACTCAATTCCCTTTGAAAATTTAGAAAGCCTTTCCAAGAAAAATGAATACAAACAAGCACAGATTGTGAAGACTACAATGAATACCTAACTCTTCAAAGCCCAGACATCAATGAACATCCACAAGCATCAAGACCATCCAGGAAACCATGGCCTAACAAAATGATATAAAAAAAGTAAAATATATTAAATATATTGTTATATATTATATATTTTATTTTATTATTATATTTATATAATATTTTATAAATATAAAATGAATATAATTATTTTATAAATATATAAAATATATTTTAAAATGGGCAAAAGATCTAAATAGACGTTTCTAAAAAGAAGACATATAAATGGCAAACATGTATATGAAAATTTGCTCAGCATCATTGATTATCAGAGAAATGCAAATCAAAACTATAACGAGATATCATCTAACCACAGTTAAAAAGGATTTTATCCCAAAGACAGGCAATAATGAATGCTGGTGAGGATGTGGAGAAAAAAAAGGAACTTTTATACCCTGTTTGTGGGAATATAAATTTGTACAGCCACTATTAAGAACAGTATGGAGGTTTCTCAAAATCTAAAAATAGAATTGTCATATGATCCAGCAATGCCACTTCTAGGTATATATCCAAAAGAAAGAAAATAGTATACCTAAGAAATAACTACACTTCCATGTTTATTGCACCACTTCTGACAATTGCCAAGATTTGAAATCATCCTAAGTGTCCATCAACAGAGGCATGGATAAAAAAAAAATAGTATTAATACACAATGGAGTACTGTTTCACCTTAAAAAAGGAGATCCTGTAATTTTCAAAAACCTGGATGGAAGTGGAGGTCACTCTGTGAAGTAAAATAAGCCAGTCACAGAAAAACAAATGTCACATGTTTTCACTCATTTGTTGGAGCTAAAAATTAAAGCAATTGAACTCATTGAAATAGAGAGTAGAATCCTGGTTACCAGAGACTGGAAAGGGGAGGGGGGAAGAGTGATAATTGTTAATAGGTAAAAAACATACTTAGGTAGAGTAAGCATTTGTTGATAGTGCAACATGATAATTACAGTTAACCATAATTTATTGTACATTTATAAATAACCAGAAGCAGGCCAACTACCAGAAGTAGAATAAGATGGCTGAATAAAAGGCTGCACCAATTGTTCCCCTTGCAAGAACACCAATTTAACAACTATCTACCCAGAAAAAACCCTTTCATAAGAATCAAATATATTTAGCAATTATAGTACCTGGTATTAACTTTGTAACACTGAAAAAGGTAATGAAGAAATAGGAAAAAAAAGTATTAAATCACCAGCTCCACCCCTCTTCCATTCCCCAACAGTGGCTGCATGGTGCGGAGAGCATCTCCAGCTTCTGGGTGATGAATAACCTAAGTGTGAGGCATTGTGTCAATGTTGAGCTGTTAAAAAGGAAAGGAAAACCAGGCCCAACTCAGCCGATACTCGCCCACGGAGTGAGCATTTAAAGCAGCCCTAGAAAGAGGGGATCACTGATTCCAGTAGTCCAAACTTGAATTCCCTCAAACCTTGCTATCAAGGGTGAAAGTCCTCTGTATTCACAGTAAAATTGAAAGGCAGTCTACCTTAAGAAGAAAAATGGTGGATAGGAGAAAGGATTAACTTGCAGTTCCCACTTGGGCGGACAGATCAGCATGTGGAGACTCACATCATGAAAGCTTGTTCCAAGAACTACTGCCAGAACATACCAGGAAACTGAGAGAATTCATAGACCCTTTGAAGAAAGTAGCTTGCCGCTGCAGGCTCCTTGAGACAGCTGAAAAACTGCGAGTGCCCAATGTATGAAAAGGGGAATGTCTGACCCAAAACACACATCCACACAGGGGAACTTGAAGGTCCAGATAACAGTAAAACAATTTGAACTTGCCTGGAATTGAAATAAATTTACAGAGCCAAGTGAAATACAGGGGTAGAAGAAGAAATGGAAAGAGCCCTGTGGGACCCCAAATGCACACCCTCACAGGGGAACATGAAGGTCCAGATAACAGTAAAACAATTTGATCTTACCTGGAGCTGAGATAAATTTAGAGAGCCAAGTGAAATATAGGGATAGAGGAAGAAGTGGAAAGAGCCCTGTGGGCACTGTCGGCCCCAGGGAAACAATTTCTGACTTTGTCTCACAGGGTCCCTTGAGGAGGACTGCAAGTTGAATTGGGGAAAGACCATAAGGGAAGGAAACGTCCAGATAAACTCTGCAACAATTTCAACCAAATGCAAAGTTCCTTGGGCAGAATCCGGGGGAGGGGGTGAATGAAGAGTGCAGATCCAAGCACAGAAGCCATGGCAGGCGAGGAGGCACAAAACCTGAAAGCCCTAATTGCTTTATCAGTGGGGCTGCTTGTAGCGTGGGACAAGTTCTCAGATCTGCTCACCAGCTGCCTGGAAACAAACTTGGTTCTGTTAGGGGTCATGGTGAGAGTGAGACCAGCCATTCAGGCTTTGTGGAAGCTGGGTGAGGCCTATCACAGCCAGCTTTTCCCCACTTCCCTTGCGACCTGTATGATGCAGCAGAGCTGCCATAATCTCCCTGAGAACATTACTCCATTGGCCTGTGAACCACTCTCCCATTCCTCACAGCAGCCACAGCAAGCTCCACTCAAAGAGAGTCAGAGCTCAGACACACCTAACTCTGCCTCCATATGAGGGTTTTTCTCTACATGCCCTGGTAGCCAAAGACAGAAAGCAAAACACATAATCTCTTGGAAGGATTATGACCCAGCCCACCACCTGAAAAACCTGAATATTTATTCAGGCAACCTAATAGCAAGCTTGTTTCCTCCCTATACTACCACAGTTGATCCTCTCTTGAAAGTGTCACCTCCTGGCAGGAGGCCAACCAACACAAAACCAGCACACTAAACCAAAATACAACTAAGGACCCTCACAGAGTCTACTTTATTCCCTTGCTACTTCCAACAGAGAAAGGCTGGGAGACCTGAAGAGAAATCACATCACAGGACTCTCTGCAGACACTCTTTGCTACCAGCCCAGAGCCCGGTAGCTCCCCTGGGCAGCTAGACCCAGAAAAGAAATAATTACTGCAGTTCAGCTCTCAGGAAGACCCATCTGTAGGGGATGGGGGAAGCACCACATGAAGGGAGAACCCTGTGGGAAAAAGGAATCTTAACAGGAGTCCTTGAGCCCCAGATCTTCTCTCTGACATAGTCTACCCAAATGATAAGGAACCTAAAAACCAATTCTGGTAATATGACAAGACGAGGTTCTTTAACAACCCCAAAAGATCACACAAGCTCACCAGCAATGGATCAAAACCAGGAAGAAATCGCTGAATTGCCAGAAACAAAATTCAGAAGGTTGATTATCAAGCTACTCAAGGAGGCCCAGAGAAAGGCGAATACCAACTTAAAAAATTTTAATAAAGTTACAAGATATGGACAGATACATCTCTAGAGAAACAGCATAAATAAAAAACAATCCCAACTTCTGCAAATGAAGGACACACTTAAAAATGCAAAATACACTGGAAAGTCTCAAAAATAGAATTAAACAAGTAGAAGAAAGCACTTCAGAGCTCAAAGATGAAACTTTTGAATTAATCCAATCCAAAAATCACAGAGAAAAAAGAAAAAAAAAACAATACACAAAGCCTCCAAGAAGATTGGGATTATGCTAAATGACCAAACCTAAGAATAATGGGTGTTCTCAAGAAAGAAGTTAAATCTAAAAGTTTGAAAAATATATTTCAGGGAATAATTGAGGAAAATTTTCCTGGTCTTGCTAGTCATTCAAATAAAGAAGTGAATAGAACACCCAGGAAATTCATTACAAAATGATCATTGCCTAGGCACATAGTCATAAAGTGACCTAAAGTCAAGTTGAAGGAAATAATCTTAAAAGCAGTAACACAAAAGCACCAGATAGCCTATAAAAAAAACTATCAAATTAACAGAAGATTTCTCAGCAGAAACCCTACAAGCTAGAGGGAATTTGGGTCCTATTTTTAACCTCATTAAGCAAAACAATTATCATCCATCCACAAATTTTATATCCAGTGAAATTGAGCTTCATAAAAGAAGGAAAGACAGTCTTTTTCAGAAAAACAGATGCTTAGAGGATGCAACACTACCAACCCAGACCTACAAGAACTACTAAAAGAAGCTCCAAATCTTGAAACAAATCCTCAAAATACACCAAAATAGAACCACCTTAAAGCATAAATCTCACAGGATCTATGAAACAATAACACAGTTCAGAAGAAAACAAAGTATATAAGCAGCAAATAGCACAATAAATAGAATAGTACCTCACATCTCAATGCTAATGTTGAGTGTAAATGGCCTAAATGCTCCGCTTAAAAGATACAGAATGGCAGAAATGATAAAAATCCACCAACCAAGTATATGCTGTCTTCAAGAGACTAGCCTGACACATAAACACACAAATAAATTTAAGGTAAAGAGGTGGAAAATATATTCTATGCAAATTGACACCAAAAGCATGTAGGAGTAGCTATTCTTATATTAAACAAAACAAACCTTAAAGCAACCGCAGTTAAAAGAGACAAAGAGGGACAATATATAATAATAAAAAAAAACTAGTTCAACAGGAAAATATTGCAATCCCAAATAAATATTCACCTAGCAATGGAGCTCCCAAATTTATAAAACAGTGTCTTCTAGACATAAGAAATGAGGCAGATAGTAACACAATAATAGTAGAGCACATTCATACTCCACTGACAGCACTAGACAGGTCATTAATACAGAAAGTTAACAATGAAACAAAGGACTGAAACTCTACCCTAGAACAAACAGACTTAATAGATATTTACAGAACATTCTTGCCATCAAATGCAGAATATACATTCTGTTAATCAGCATGTAGAGCATTCTCCAAGATAGGCCATGTGATAGAACACAAAACAAGTTTCAACAAATTTAAGAAAATCAGAATTATATCAAGTACTCTCTCAGACCACCGTGGAGTGAAATTTGAAATCAGTTCCAAAGGAAGGCTTCAAATACAAGAAGCTCAAAGAGCACCCTGGAAATTCATTGCAAAACGTTATTGCCTAGACAGATAGTTACAAGGTTATCTAAAGTCAAGATAAAATAAAAAGAATCTTAAGAGCTGTGAGTCAAAAGCACCAGGTAAACTATAAAGGAAAACCTGTCAGATTAACAGCACATTTCTCAGGAGATATTGTACAAGCTGGAAAGGATAGGGGTCGTATCTCTTCCCTCATTAAGTAAAACAAGTATCATCCATGAATTTTGTATTCAGCAAAAATAAGATGGATACTTGGATGTTTTCCTCAAAACCATGCAAATACATGGAAATTAAATAATCTACTTCTGAACAATAATTGTGTCAACAATAAAATCAAGAAGTAAATTGAAAAATCATTTGAAATGAATGAAAATAGTGACACAATTCATCAAAACCTCCAGGATACAGCAAAAGTGATGCTAAAAGAAGTTTATAACATTAAGTACCTACATCAAGGGGTCCAACCAAGCCAAATGTCCAACAATGATAGATTGGATTGTAAGAGCACAAATAGACAATCTAAGGTCACATTTCAAGGCACTAGAGAAATAAGAATGAAGCAAATTCAAACCCAGCAGAAGAAAATAAATAAAAATGAGCAGGTTGTTCAGTTTCCATGTAGTTGAGTGGTTTTGAGTGAGATTCTTAATCCTGAGTTCTAGTTTGATTGCACTGTGGTCTGAGAGACAGTTTGTTATAATTTCTGTTCTTTTACATTTGCTGAGGAGAGTTTTACTTCTAAGTATGTGTCAATTTTGGAATAGGTGTGGTGTGGTGCTGAAAAAAATGTATATTCTGTTGATTTGGGGTGGAGAGTTCTGTAGATGTCTATTAGGTCCGCTTGGTGCAGAGCTGAGTTCAATTCCTGGGTATCCTTGTTAACTTTCTGTCTCATTGATCAGTCTAATGTTGACAGTGGGGTGTTAAAGTCTCCCATTATTATTGTGTGGAAGTCTAATTCTCTTTGTAGATCACTGAGGACTTGCTTTATGAATCTGGGTGCTCCTCTGTTGGGTGCATATATATTTAGGATAGTTAGCTCTTCTTGTTAAATTGATCCCTTTAACATTCTGTAATGGCATTCTTTGTCTCTTTTGATCTTTGTTGGTTTAAAGTCTATTTTATCAGAGACTAGGATTGCAACCCCTGCCTTTTTTTGCTTTCCATTTCCTTGGTAGATCTTCCTCCATCCTTTTATTTTAAGCCTATGTGTGTCTCTGCACATGAGATGGGTTTCCTGAATACAGCATACTGATGGGTCTTGAGACTTTATCCAATTTTCTAGTCTGTGTCTTTTAATTGGAGCATTTAGTCCATTTACATTTAAAGTTAATATTGTTATGTGTGAATTTGATCCTGTCATTATGATGTTAGCTGGTAATTTTGCTCATTGGTTGATGCAGTTTCTTCCTAGTCTCAATGGTCTTTACATTTTGGCATGATTTTGCAGCAGCTGGTACCGGTTGTGCCTTTCCATGTTTAGTGCTTCCTTCAGGAGCTCTTTTAGGGCAGGTCTGGTGGTGACAAAATCTCTCAGCATTTGCTTGTCTGTAAAGTATTTTATTTCTCCTTCAGTTAGGAAGTTTAGTTTGGCTGGATATGAAATTCTGGGTTGAAAATTATTTTCTTTAAGAATGTTGAATATTGGCCCCCACTCTCTTCTGGCTTGTAGAGTTTCTGCCAAGAGATCCGCTGTTAGTCTGATGGGCTTCCCTTTGTGGGTAACCCGACCTTTCTCTCTGGCTGCCCTTAACATTTTTTCCTTAATTTCAACTTTGGTGAATCTGACAATTATGTGTATCGGAGTTGCTCTTCTCAAGGAGTATCTTTGTGGCATTCTCTGTATTTCCTGAATCTGAATGTTGGCCTACTTTGCTAGATTGGGGAAGTTCTCCTGGATAATATCCTGCAGAGTGTTTTCCAACTTGGTTCCCTTCTCCCTGTCACTTTCAGGTACACCAATCAGACACAGATTTGGTCTTGTAACATAGTCCTATATTTCTTGGAGGCTTTGTTTGTTTCCTTTTATTCTTTTTTCTCTAAACTTCCCTTCTCGCTTCATTTCATTCATTTAATCTTCCATCACTGATACCCTTTCTTCCAGTTGATCACATTGGCTCCTGAGGCTTCTGCATTCTTCACACAGTTCTTGAGCCTTGGCTTTCAGCTCCATCAGCTCCTTTAAGCACTTCCCTGTGTTGGTTATTCTAGTTATACATTCTTCTAAATTTTTTTCAAAGTTTTCAACTTCTTTGCCTTTGGTTTGAATTTCCTCCTGTAGCTCGGAGTAGTCTGATCATCTGAAGCCTTCTTCTCGCAATTCATCAAAGTCATTCTCCGTCCAGCTTTGTTCCATTGCTGGTGAGGAAAACCACAATGAGATACCATCTCACACCAGTTAGAATGCCAATCATTCAAAAGTCAGGAAACAACAGGTGCTGGAGAGGATGTGGAGAAATAGGAACACTTTTACACTGTTGGTGGGACTGGAAACTAGTTCAACCATTGTGGAAGTCAGTGTGGCAATTCCTCAGGGATCTAGAACTAGAAATACCATTTGACCCGGCCATCCCATTGCTGGGTATATACCCAAAGGATTATAAATCATGTTGCTATAAAGACACATGCATGATGCTTATTGCAGCACTATTCACAATAGCAAAGACTTGGAACCAACCCAAATGTCCAACAATGATAGATTGGATTGAGAAAATATGGCACATATACACCATGGAATACTCTGCAGCCATAAAAAATGATGAGTTCATGTCCTTTGTAGGAACATGGATGAAATTGGAAATCATCATTCTCAGTAAAGTATCACAAGGACAAAAAACCAAACACCGCCATGTTCTCACTCATAGATGGGAATTGAACAGTGAGAACACATGGACACAGGAAGGGGACCATCACCTCTGGGGACTATTGTGGGGTGGGGGGAGGGGGGAAGGATAGCATTAGGAGATTATACCTAATGCTAAATGACGAGTTAATGGGTGCAGCACACCAGCATGGCACATGTATACATATGTAACTAACCTGCACATTGTGCACATGTACCCTAAAACTTAAAGTATAATAATAATAATAATGGGAGAAGCCAAGATGGCCGAATAGGAACAGCACCGGTCTATACCTCCCACAGTGAGTGACGCAGAAGACGGGTGATTTCTGCATTTCCATCTGAGATACCGTGTTCATCTCACTATGGAGTGCCAGACAGTAGGAGCAGGTCAGTGGGTGAGTGCACCATGCGCCAGCCGAAGCAGAGGCGAGGCATTGCCTCACTCGGGAAGTGCAAGGGGTCAGGGAGTTCCCATTCCAGGGGTGACCGACGGCACCTGGAAAATCGGGCCATTCCCACCCAAATACTGTGCTTTTCCGACGGGCTTAGGAAACGGTGCACCAGGAGATTATATCCCGCACCTGGCTCAGAGGGTCCTACGCCCACGGAGTCTCACTGGTTGCTAACACAGCAGTCTGAGATCAAACAGCAAGGTGGCAGCAAGGCTGGGGGAGGGGCACCCGCCATCTCCCAGGCTTGCTTAGGTAAACAAAGCAGCCAAAAAGCTTGAACTGGGTGGAGACCACCACAGCTCAAGGAGGCCTGCCTGCCTCTGTAGGCTCCACCTCTGGGGGCAGGGCACAGACAAACAAAAAGACAGTAGTAACCTCTGCAGGCTTAAATGTCCCTGTCTGACAGCTTTGAGGAGAGCAGTGGTTCTCCCAGCACGCAGCTGGAGATCTGGGAATGGGCAGACTGCCTCCTCAAGTGGGTCCCTGACCCCTGACCCCCGAGCAGCCTAACTGGGAGGCACCCCCCAGCAGGGGCAGACTGACACCTCACATGGCCGGCCAGGTACTCCAACAGACCTGCAGCTGAGGGTCCTGTCTGTTAGAAGGAAAACTAACAGAAAGGACATCCACACCAAAAACCCATCTGTACATCACCATCATCAAAGACCAAAAGTAGATACAACCACAAAGATGGGGAAAAAACAGAGCACAAAAACTGGAAACTCTAAAAAGCAGAGTGCCTCTCCTCCTCCAAAGGAAAGCAGTTCCTCAACAGCAACGGAGCAAAGCTGGACGGAGAATGACTTTGACGAGCTGAGAGAAGAAGGCTTCAGAAGATCAAATTACTCCGAGCTATGGGAGGATATTCAAACCAAAGGCAAAGAAGTTGAAAACTTTGAAAAAAATGTAGAAGAATGTATAACTAGAATAACCAATACAGAGAAGTGCTTAAAGGAGCTGATGGAGCTGAAAACAAAGGCTCGAGAACTACGTGAAGAATGCAGAAGCCTCAGGAGCTGATGTGATCAAATGGAAGAAAGGGTATCAGCCCTGGAAGATGAAATGAATGAAATGAAGTGAGAAGGGAAGTTCAGAGAAAAAAGAATAAAAAGAAACAAGCATAGCCTCCAAGAAATGTGGGACTATGTGAAAAGACCAAATCTACGTCTGATTGCTGTACCTGAAAGTGATGGGGAGAATGGAACCAAGTTGGAAAACACTCTGCAGGATATTATCCAGGAGAACTTCCCCAATCTAGCAAGGCAGGCCAACATTCAGATTCAGGAAATACAGAGAACGCCACAAAGATACACCTTGAGAAGAGCAACTCGAAGAAACAAAATTATCAGATTCACCAAAGTTGAAATTAAGGAAAAAATGTTAAGGGCAGCCAGAGAGAAAGGTCGAGTTGCCCTCAAAGAGAAGCCCATCAGACTAACAGCAGATCTCTCAGCAGAAACCCTACAAGCCAGAAGAGAGTGGGCACCAATACTCAACATTATTAAAGAAAAGAATTTTCAACCCAGAATTTCATATCCAGCCAAACTAACTTTCATAAGTGAAGGAGAAATAAAATACTTTACAGACAAGCAAATGCTGAGAGATTTTGTCACCACCAGGCCTGCCCTAAAAGAGCTCCTGAAGGAAGCACTAAACATGGAAAGGCAAAACCGGTACCAGCCACTGCAAAATCATGCCAAAATGTAAAGACCATCGAGACTGGGAAGAGATTGCATCAATTAACGAGCAAAATAACCAGCTAACATCATAATGACAGGATCAACTTCACACATAACAATATTAACTTTAAATGTAAATGGACTAAATGCTCCAATTAAAAGACACAGACTGGCAAATTGGATAAAGACTCAAGACACATCAGTGTGCTGTATTCAGGAAACCCATCTCACATGCAGAGACACACATAGGCTCAAATTAAAAGGATGGAGGAAGATCTACCAAGGAAATGGAAAACAAAAAAAGGCAGGGGTTGCAATCCTAGTCTCTGATAAAACAGACATTAAATCAACAAGGATCAAAAGAGACAAAGAAGGCCATTACATAATGGTAAAGGGATTAATTCAACAAGAAGAGCTAACTGTCCTAAATATATATGCACCCAATACAGGAGCACCCAGATTCATAAAGCAAGTCCTGAGTGACCTACAAAGAGACTTAGACTCCCACACATTAATAATGGGAGATTTTAACACCTCACTGTCAACATTAGACAGATCAAGGAGACAGAAAGTCAACAAGGATACCCAGGAGTTGAACTCAGCTCTGCACCAAGCGGACCTAATAGACATCTACAGAACTCTCCACCCCAAATCAACAGAATATACATTTTTTTCAGCACCACACCACACCTATTCCAAAATTGACCACATACTTGGAAGTAAAGCTCTCCTCAGTAAATGTAAAAGAACAGAAATTATAACAAACTATCTGTCAGATCACAGGGCAATCAAGCTAGAACTCAGGATTAAGAATCTCACTCAAAACCGCTCAACTACATGGAAACTGAAAAACCTGCTCCTGAATGAGTACTGGGTACATAATGAAATGAAGGCAGAAATAAAGATGTTCTTTGAAACCAACGAGAACCAAGACACAACATACCAGAATCTCTGGGATGCATTCAAAGCAGTGTGTAGAGGGAAATTTATGGCACTAAATGACCATAAGAGAAAGCAGGAAAGATCCAAAATTAACACCCTAACATCACAATTAAAATAACTAGAAAAGCAAGAGTAAACACATTGAAAAGCTAGCAGAAGGCAAGAAATAACTAAAATCAGAGCAGAACTGAAGGAAATAGAGACACAAAAAACCCTTCAAAAAATTAATGAATCCAGGAGCTGGTTTTTTGAAAGGATCAACAAAATTGATAGACCGCTAGCAAGATTAATAAAGAAAAAAAGAGAGAAGAGTCAAATAGATGCAATAAAAAATGATAAAGGGGATATCACCACCGATGCCACAGAAATACAAACTACCATCAGAGAATACTACAAACACCTCTATGCAAATAAACTAGAAAATCTAGAAGAAATCGATACATTCCTCAACACATACACCCTCCCAAAACTAAACCAGGAAGAAGTTAAATCTCTGAATATAACAATAACAGGAGCTGAAATTGTGGCAATAATCAATAGCTTACCAATCAAAAAAAGTCCAGGACCTGATGGGTTCACAGCCGAATTCTACCAGAGGTACAAGGAGGAACTGGTACCATTCTTTCTGAAACTATTCCAATCAATAGAAAAATAGGGAATCCTCCCTAACTCATTTTGTGAGGCCAGCATCATCCTGATACCAAAGCCTGGCAGAGACACAACCAAAAAAGAGAATTTTAGACCAATATCCTTGATGAACATTGATGCAAAAATCCTCAATAAAATACTGGCAAAGAGAATCCAGCAGCACATCAAAAAGCTTATCCACCATGATCAAGTGGGCTTCATCCCTGGGATGCAAGGCTGGTTCAATATATGCAAATCAATAAATGTAATCCAGCATATAAACAGAACCAAAGACAAAAACCACATGATTATCTCAATAGATGCAGAAAAGGCCTTTGACAAAATTCAACATCACTTCATGCTAAAAACTCTCAATAAATTCGGTATTGATGGGACGTGTCTCAAAATAGTAAGAGCTATCTATGACAAACCCACAGCCAATATCATACTGAATGGGCAAAAACTGGAAGCTTTCTCTTTGAAAACTGGCACAAGACAGGGATGCCCTCTTTCACCACTTCTATTCAACATAGTGTTGGAAGTTCTGGCCAGGGCAATTAGGCAGGAGAAGGAAATCAAGGGTATTCAATTAGGAAAAGAGGAAGTCAAATTGTCCCTGTTTGCAGACGACATGATTGTATATCTAGAAAACCCCCTTGTCTCAGCCCAAATTCTCCTTAAGCTGATAAGCAACTTCAGCAAAGTCTCAGGATACAAAATCAATGTGCAAAAATCACAAGCATTCTTATACACCAAAAACAGACAAACAGAGAGGCAAATCATGAGTGAACTCCCATTCACAATTGCTTCAAAGAGAATAAAATACCTAGGAATCCAACTTACAAGGGATGTGAAGGACCTCTTCAAGGAGAACTACAAACCACTGCTCAAGGAAGTAAAAGAGGATACAAACACATGGAAGAACATTCCATGCTCATGGATAGGAAGAATCAATATCGTGAAAATGGCCATACTGCCCAAGGTAATTATAGATTCAATGCCATCCCCATCATGTTACCAATGACTTTCTTCACAGAATTGGAAAAAACTACTTGAAAGTTCTTATGGAAACAAAAAAGAGCCCGCATCACCAAGTCAATCCTAAGTCAAAAGAACAAAGCTGGAGGCATCACACTACCTGACTTCAAACTATACTACAAGGTACAGTTACCAAAACAGCATGGTACTGGTACCAAAACAAAGATATAGATCAAAGGAACAGAACAGAGCCGTCAGAAATAACCCCACATATCTACAACTATCTGATCTTTGACAAACCTGACAAAAACAAGAAATGGGGGAAATGATTCCCTATTTAATAAATGGTGCTGGGAAAACTGGCTAGCCATATGGAGAAAGCTGAAACTGGATCCCTTCCTTACACCTTATACAAAAATCAATTCAAGATGGATTAAAGACTTACATGTTAGACCTAAAACCATAAAATCCCTAGAAGAAAACCTAGTCATTACCATTCAGGACATAGGCATGTGCAAGGACTTCATGTCTAAAACACCAAAAGCAATGGCAACAAAAGCCAAAATTGACAAATGGGATCTAATTAAACTAAAGAGCTTCTGCACAGCAAAAGAAACTACCATCAGAGTGAACAGGCAACCTACAAAATGGGAGAAAATTTTCGCAACCTACTCATCTGACAAAGGGCTAATATCCAGAATCTACAATGATCTCCAACAAATTTACAAGAAAAAACAAACAACCCCATCAAAAAGTGGGTGAAGGACATGAGCAGACACTTCTCAAAAGAAGACATTTATGCAGCCAAAAAACACATGAAAAAATGCTCACCAGCACTGGCCATCAGAGAAATGTAAATCAAAACCACAGTGAGATACCATCTCACACCAGTTAGAATGGCAATCATTAAAAAGTCAGGAAACAACAGGTGCTGCAGAGGATGTGGAGAAATAGGAACACTTTTACACTGTTGGTGGGACTGTAAACTAATTCAACCCTTGTGGAAGTCAGTGTGGCGATGCCTCAGGGATCTAGAACTAGAAATTCCATTTGACCCAACCATCCCATTTCTGGGTATATACCCAAAGGACTATAAATCATGCTGCTATAAAGACACATGCACACGTATGTTTATTGCGGCATTATTCACAATAGCAAAGACTTGGAACCAACCCCAATGTCCAACAATGATAGACTGGATTAAGAAAATGTGGCACATATACACCATGGATTACTATGCAGCCATAAAAAATGATGAGTTCATGTCCTTTGTAGGGACATGGATGAAATTGGAAATCATCATTCTCAGTAAACTATCGCAAGAACAAAAAACCAAACACTGCATATTCTCACTCATAGGTGGGAATTGAACAATGAGAACACATGGACACAGGAAGGGGAACATCACACTTCTGGGACTGTTGTGGGGTGGGGGGAGAGGGGAGGGATAGTATTGGGAGATATACCTAATGCTAGATGACGAGTTAGTGGGTGCAGCGCACCAGCATGGCACATGTATACATATGTAACTAACCTGCACATTGCGCACATGTACCATAACACCTAAAGTATAAGAATAATAAAATAATAACAATAATAATAATAAGAAAAGAATACCTTTATCCTGAATGTTTTGCCTCAAAATGACATTTGCTAACACCTTTAAAAAGTGGGCAAAATATATGAATAGATGTTTCATAAAGAAAATGTACAAATGGTCAACAAACATGAAAAAATGCTCAGCATCACTAATCATCAGGGAAATGAAAATTAAAATTACAATGAGATACCATCTTATTCCTGCAAGAATGGCCATTATTAAAGGAAAAAAAAAAATAGATATTGCGTGGATGTGGGGAAAAGGGAACACTTGCACACTGCTGGTAGAAATGTAAATTAGTACAACCTCCGTGGAAGATCACTTAAAGAACTAAAAGTAGATCTACCATTTGATCCAGTAATCCTGCTACTGGGTATCTATCCAAAGGAAAATAAGTCATTATGTGAAAAAGACACTTGCGCACATATGTTTATAGCAGCACAATTCATATTTGCAAAGATGTGGAACCAACGTAAGTACCCATTGATTAATGAGTGGATAAAGACAATGTGGTATATATGCACCATGGAGTACTACTCATCCATTAAAAGCAATGAAATAGTGTCTTTGGCAGCAACTTTAGATGGAGCTAGCAGTCATTATTTTAAGTGAAGGAACACAGGAATAGAAAACAAAAAACTGTATGTTCTCACTTATAAGTAGGAGATTAGCTGTGGTATGCAAAGGCATACAGAGTTATATAATGGACTTCAGAAACTCAGAAGAGGGATGGTGAGAGGTGGGGATAGAGATAAAAAAAACTACACATTAGGTGCAATGTGTACTCCTCAGGTGGCAGGTGCACTAAAATCTCAGAATTCACTGCTATATAATTTATCCATGTAACAAAAAAACACTTGTACTCTAAAAGCTATTGAAATTAAAAAAATTAGATGACAAAAAAAGAAAATAAACAAAAAATATCAGAGCAGAACTAAATAAAATTGAAACAAAGAAAAACAATTAAATAAAGTGAAACAAAAATCATGCTCTTTGAAAAGACTAAAAAACACCTGATAGATTATTCACAAGATTAACCAAGAAAACAAGAGAGAAGAGCCAAATAAGCTCAATTAGAAATGAAATGAGGATATTATTACTGATATCACAGAAATACAAAAAATCATTCAAAGCTACTATGAACAACTTTGTGTGCACAAACTAGAAAACCTAGAGAAGATGGATAAATTGCTAGAAATATACAACCCTCCTATATTCAGCCAGGAAGAATAGATACTATGAACAGACCAATAACAACCAGTTAGATGAAAATGGTCATTTAAAGAATGCCAATAGATAAAAGTACAGAGTCAAAAGGATTCACAGCTGAATTGTATCAGACATTCAAAGAAGAATTGGTACCAATCCTATTGAAACTATTCCAAAAGTTAGAGAAAGAGGCAATTCTCACTAAATCATTCTATGAAGCCAGTATCATCCTAATACCAAAACCAGGAAAGGACATAACACAAAAATAAAACCACAAACCAATATCCCTGATAAATAAATGCAAAATTCTTCAACAAAATACTAGCTAACCAAATCCAACAGCATATCAAAAATATAACCTATAATGATCAAGTAGGTTTCATACCAGGGATGCAGGAATGGTTTAGTATATCCAAGTCAATAAATGTGCTAAACCACATAAACAGAATTAAAGAGAACAATTACATGACTATCTCAATATATGCAGAAGAAAGCATTTGACAAAAACCAGCATACCATTATGAGTAAAACCAACAGCAAAATTGGCATAGAGGGACATACCTCAAGGTAATAAAAGCCATCTATGAAAAACTGATAGTCGACATTATACTGAACAGAGAAAAGTTGAAAGCATTCTCACTGAGAACTGGAAAAAGACAAGGATGCCCACTTTCACCACTTGTATTCAACAGAAGACTGGAAGTCCTAATCAAAGCAATCAACAAGAGAAAGAAATGAATGACATCCAAGTCAGTAAAGAGGAAGTCAAACTGGTGCTGTTTGCCAATTATATCATCGTATACCTAGAAAATCCTGAAGACTCATCCAAAAAGTTCACAGAACTGAAAAAGTAATTCTGTAAATTTTCAGAATACTGAATTAATGTACACAAATGAGTAGCACTGCTATACACCAACAGCAACCAAGCTGAGAATCAAATTAAGAACTCAACCCCTTTTAAAATTGCTGCAAAAAAAAAAAATACTTAGCAATATACCTAACAAAGGAAGTGAAAGAGTGAAAGACCTCTACAATAGAAACTACAATATACTGTTGAAAGGAATTATAGACTACACAAACAAATGGAAACACATCCCATGCTCTTGGATGGGTAGAATCAACATTTTGAAAATGACCACATTTCCATATGCAATCTACAAATTCAATACAATTCTCATAAAATACCATGATTATTCTTTGTAGAACTAGGAAAAAACAATCCCAAAATTCACATGGAACCCAAAAAGATCCCACATAGCCAAAGCAAGACTAAGCAAAAAGGACGAATCTGGATGCATCACGTTACCCAACCTCAAAATATACTGCAAGGCTATAGTTTACAAAACAGCCTGGTACTGGTATGTGAATAGGCACATAAACCAGTGGAACAGAATAGAGAACCCAGAAATAAAGCCAAATACATACAGCTAACTGATCTTTGACAAACCAAACAAAAACAAATGGTGATGGGATAATTGGCAAGCCACATGTTAAAGAATAAAACTGGATCCTCATCTCTCAGCTCATACGAAAATAAACTCAAGATGGATCAAAGACTTAATTCTAAGACTGGAAACTATAAAAAATTTAGAAGATAACATTGGAAAAACCCTTCTAGACAATGGCTTAGTCAAAGACTTCATGACCAGAACCCTAAAGCAAATGCAACAAAAACAAAGTAAATAGATGCGTCTTAAATAAACTAAAAAGCTTCTGCACAGCAAAAGAAATAATCAGCAGAGTATACAGACAACCCACAGAGTGGGAGAAAATCTTTACAATCTATACATACAAAAAAGGACTAATAACCAGAATCTAGAAGAAACTCAAACAAATCAGCAAGAAAAAAAAATCAAACAATCCCCTCATAAAGTGTGCTAAAGACATGAATACTCAATTCTCAAAAGATGTACAATGCCCCAGTGCGTGTTGTTCCCATATCTGTGTCCATGTGTTCTCATTGTTCACCTCCCACTTATGTGTGAGAACATGTGATATTTGGTTTTCTGTTCCTGCATTAGTTTGCTGAGAATAATGGCTTCAAGCTCCATCCGTGTCCCTGCTAAGGACATGATCTCATTCCTTTTTATGGCTGCATAGTATTCCATGGTGTATATGTACCACATTTTCTTTTCACAGTCTATCACTGATAAGCATTTTGGTTGGTTCCATGACTTTGCTATTCTGAATAGTGCTGCAATGAACATACCTGTGCATGTATCTTTATAATAGAATAATTTATTACAAATGTAAGACTTTTGAGGGGTATATACCCAGCAACGGGATTGCTGGGGCAAATGGTATTTTATATTCTTGATCTTGGAAAAATCACCACATTGTCTTCCACATGGTTGAACTAATTTGCATTTCACCAACAGTGTAAAAGCATTTCTATTTCTCCACAGCCTCACCAGCATCTGTTGTTTCTTGACTTTTCAATAATTGTCATTCTGACAATTATTGAGATGTCATCTAATTTTGGTTTCAATTTGCATTTCTCTAGTGATCAGTAATGTAGAGCTTTTTGTATATATTTGTTGGTTGCATAAATGTCTCCTTTTGAGAAATGTCTGTTTGTGTTCATTTGCCCACTTTTTAATTGTGTTGTTTGTTTTCTCATAAATTTGTTTAAGTTTCCTGTAGATCCTTGATATTAGACATTTGTCAGGTGGATAGCTGGGGAAGGAGAACATCAGGATAAAAAGTTCATGTATATGGAACTTAATACCTAGGTGATGGTTTAATAGGTGCAGCAAACTATGAGGACACATGTTTACCTATGTAACAAGCATGCACAGTACGCACATGGTATCCTGAACCTTAAAATATTTTTTTAAAAAGATATGCAAATGTCCAAAAACATTTGAAAAAATGCTCTGCATCACTGAATATCAAGGAAATGCAAATTTAAACCACAATGCATTACTATCTCACTCATGCAAGAATATCCATAATCAAAAAATAAAAAACTAATAGAAATTGGCATTGATGTGGTAAAAAAGAAGATTTTTACACTGCACGTGGGAATGTAAACTAATACAACTAAGGAAAAAAGTGTAGAGATACCTTAAAGAACTAAAAGTATATAATGTGTGTGTATACATATATATACACATACCTATATATATATTCATATATACCTATATGTACCTATAGATACGTATATACCTATATATACCTATATATAAGTATATATAGACATATATACACGTATAGACATATATATACGCATATATACGTATATACAGACATATATACGTATATACGTATATATATGTGTATATTTATATATAGCCCACTTTTGGGTATCTACCCAGAGGAAAATAAGTCATTACCAAAAGAAGATACTTGCACATGAAAGTTTGTAGCAGCACAATTTTCAATGGCAAAAATATGGAGGCAGCCCAAATGCCCATCAATAAACAAGTGGATAAAGAAAATGTGTTGTATATACCATGGAATCCTACTCAGTCATAAAAAGGAACAAAATAATGGCATTTTCGGCAACCTGAATAAAACTAGAGACAATTATTGTGAGTGGAATAGCTCAGAAATGAAAAACCAAACACAATTTTTTCATAATCACCATTCTGACTGGTGTGAGATGGTATCTCATTGTGGTTTTGATTTGCATTTCTGTGATGATCAGTGATGTTGAGCATTTCTTCTTATGTTTGCTGGCTGCATAAATGTCTTCTTTTGAGAAGTGTCTGTTCTTATCCTTTGCCCATTTTTCAATGGGGCTGTTTTTATTTTCTTGTAAATTTGTTTAAGTTCCTTAGAAATTCTGGATATTAGACCTTTGTCCAATGGATAGATTGCAAAAATTTTCCCCCATTCTGTAGGTTGCCTGTTTACTCTGATGATAGTTTATTTTGCTCTGCAGAAGCGCTTTCATTTAATTAGATCCCATTTGTCAATTTTGGTTTTGTCTCAATTGCTTTTGGCATTTTTGCCTTGAAGTCTTTGTCCATGCCTATGTCCTGAACAGCATTGCCTAGGTTTTCTTCTAGGGTTTTTATGGTTTGGGGTTTTACATTTCAGTCTTTAATCCATCACTATAGATGCTGGTGAGGCTGTGAAGAAACAGGAACACTTTTACACAGGTGGTGGAAATGTAAATTAGTTCAACCATTGTGGAAGACAGTATGGTGAGTCCTTGAGGATCTAGAACCGGAAATACCATTTGACCCAGCAATCCCATTACTTGGTATATACCCATAAGAATATAAATTATTCTACTATAAAGACACATGTACACATATGTTTATTGCAGCACTATTTACAATAGCAAAGACATGGAACCAATCCAAATGTTCATAAATAATAGACTGGATAAAGAAAATGTTGTACAGATACACCATGGAGTACTATGCACCCATAAAAAGGAATGAGATCATGTCCTTTGCAGGGACCTGGATGAAGCTGGAAACCAAAATCCTCAGCAAACTAACACAGGAACAGAAAACCAAACACCACATGTTCTCACTCACAAATGGGAGTTGAACAATGAGAACCCATGGACACAGAGAGGAGAAAGCACACAGCAGGCCCTGTTGGGGGAGTAGGGGAGTGAGAATAGGGAACTTATAGGATGAGTCAGTAGGTGCAGCAACCACAATGGCACACGTGTATCTATGTAACAAACCTGCACGTTCTGCACATGTATCCAGGGATTTTTTAAAGAAGAAATTAAAAAAAAAAAAAACACAGCATGTTCCCACTAATAAGTGGGAGCTAAGCTATGAGGACACAAGGCATTAGAATAATACAACGTATTTGGGGGGCTCAGGGGAAAGGGTGGGAGGGGGTGAATGAGAAAATATTCCACATTGGGTACAGTGTACACAGCTCAGGTAATGGGTGCACCAAAATCTCAGAAATCACCAATAAATAACTTATCCATCTAACCAAACAGCATTTGTTCCCCCAAAAACCTATTGAAATTAAAAAATAATAATAAAATAAAAATAAATAAAATCTCTTTGGGGAAAGTTTCAAAATAAAATAAAGGCTGTCTACACCGTAAGGACTGAAACCCTTAGGCAAGACCTAATGCTTAACTAGGCTGAGACAGTGAACTCGGGGAGGGGGGATGTGATCTACTGAGACACCAGCTGGGATGGCTATGGGAGTGCTGGCATTACCCTTCCCCTAACACCAGGCTGCAGTTTATAGCTCCAAATGAAATACATTCTTCTGTTTGAGGAGAAGAAAGAAATGAGTGAAAAAGATTTTGTCTTGCATTTTGGATACCAGCTCAGCCACAGCAGGATAGGGCAGCAGCCAGAGTGATGAGGTCCACATTTAGTACCCTAGTTTCTACATGAAGTTTCTAGACACACCCTGGGCTATAAGAAAACCTGCTGCCTTGAAAATAATAACAACAGCAACAACAACAACAGTCCTGGCAGGATTTCTCATCTGTTAACTGAAAAGCCCTTCAGCCCTGAATAACCAGCAGCAATAAACAGGTATTACATTAGATACCACTTGCTATCTTGAGGAACCAGCATAGCCACAGGGGTGTGGAGCACCAAGGACTCTCGTGGTTTCCAGTTATAGAACTTGACTCTTGGACAGCAATTTTGAACCACCCTGGGCCTAAGGGCAGTCCAATTCCCTGAAATGTGAGTTATAGGCCAAGAACATTCATCATAAGTTGACTTAAAAGCCCTTTAGACTTAAAGGAAAATCAACGGTAGTCTGGCAGTATTCCTCATGGTCTGAAGTGGCAGTGGTTATAAGGTAAGCCTCCTCTGCCTTTGCAAAGGGAAGGGAATGGTGGCAAGAACTGTGTCTTGTGGTCTGAATGCCAGCTTAGCCGTGGTACAATAGAACACCAGGTTTTTTATTCTAGTTCCTGACTCACATATGGCACCTTTGGAACCACTCAGCGCCTAGAAAATCTCACTGCCCAGAAGGGAAGGTCGCAGGCCTGGGTGGCATTACCACCAGCTGATTGTGGAGCCCTAGGGCCTCGAGCAAACATAGGTAGTAGCCAGAGATGATTACAACAGGCCTTACATAATACTCAGTGCAGTGGTGGCTTCAGGTCTAACCAAAAACTGTCATACTGTTGGTGACCACAGGGGTGCTTACGTCCCTCTGCCCCCAGCTTTAGGTGACTCAGAAAAAAGTGAGAGAGTGCCTATCCTCGTTTAGGAGAAATTCAGAGAAGAGAAAAAGAGTCTCTGCTTGGTAATCCAGAGAAACCTCCCAGATCTTGTCCAATAACATCAAGGTGGTAACTCTACCAGCTTGCAAAAACCTCAGCATTACTGGGCTTTGAGTGCATCCAAAAGTAGATACAGCTTAGATCAGAATACCTGAGTCCTTTCAAATCTCTGTAAAGCCTTCCCAAGAAGGATGGGTGTAAATAAAGCACAGACAGTTAAGACTATTATAAATACCTAAATGTTCAATGCACGGACAACAAAGAACATCTACTATCATCAACACCTTACAAGGAAACATGACTTCATCAAATAAACTAAATAAGGTAAAAGAAACCAATGCTGGAGAAACAGAGATATGTGACCTTTCAGACAGAAAATTCAAAATACCTGTGTTGAGAAAACTCAAATATGAGACAACACAGAAAAGGAATTCAACATTTTATAAAATGTTTTTTTATAAATGTTTTTTAAAAAAAGATTGAAATAATTTAAAACAATCAAATGTAAATTTTCCAGCTAAAAATGCAAGTGGCATATTGCAGAATGCATCAGAATCCTTTAATAGCAGAATTGATCAAGCAGAAAAAAGAATTAGTGAGCTTGAAGACAGTTTATTTGAAAATACACAATTATAGAAGACAAAAATATATATAAAACAGTGAAGCATGCCTACAGGATCTAAAAATAACCTCAAAGGGCAAGTCTATTACTTATTGGGCCTTAAAGAGAAGGTAGAGAAAAAGATAGAGGTAGAAAGTTTATTCAAGGGTATAATAATAGATAACTTCTGAAACCTAAACAACAACAAAAAAAATTCAATATCCAAGAAGGTTACAGAATACTGAGCAGATGTAATCCAATGGCAACTGCCTCAAGGAGTTTAAATAAAATTCCCAAATGTCAAGAATAAATTAAAAATTATAAAAGCAACAAAAAGAAACAAATAACATAAAATGAAACTCTAATATGTCTGGCACCAGACTTTTCAGGGGAAACCTTACAGGCCAGGAGAGAGTGGAATGACATATTAAAGTGCTGAAGAAAAGAAAAAAAAAGCCTTTTCCTCTAGAATAGTATATCTGGAGAAAATATTCTTCAAACCTAAATGAGAAGCCAGCACTTTCCGAGACAAACAGAAGCTAAATGATTTCATTAAATCTAGTCCTGTCCTATCAGTAATGGCAAAGGGAGTACTTCAATTAGATAAAAGGGCATTAATGGACAATTAATATTTGTACCTTAAAGGTACAAAACTTACTGGTAATAGTAACTACATAGAAAGTCACAAAATATTTTAACACTGTAACTGTGGTTTTTCAGCTACTCTTATCTTAAGTAGAAAGACTAAATAATTAACCAATAAAAAATACTAACTACAACTTTTTAATATAGTTTAATAAGATGTAAATAGAAACAAAAAACTTAAAAAGCAGGGGGATAAAATTAAGGCACAGACTTTTTAATTAGTTTTCTATTTGCTTGTGTGTTAGTTTATGAAAAGATTGTTAAGTAGTGATCATTTTAAAATAATAGATTATAAGATAATATTTGCAAGCCTTATGATAACCTCAAACCAGAAAACATATAAGGGTAAACAAAAAATAATAAGCAAAAATCTAAATTATACTACCAGGAAAAATCAACCCACTGTCAATATTAGACAGATCAATGAGACAGAAAATTAACAAGGATATCCAGGACTTAAACTCAGCTTGGGACCAAGTGGACCTAATAAACACCTACAGAACTCTCCAACACAAATCAACAGAATATACATTCTTCTCAGAACCACGTTGCACTTATTTTAAAATTGACCAAATAATTGGGAATAAAACACTTCTCAGCAAATGAAAAAGAATGTAAATCATAACGAACAGTCTCTCAGACCACAGTGCAATCAAATTAGAACTCAAGATTAAGAAATTCACTCAAAACCTCACACAACTATATGGAAACTGCACAATGTGCTCCTGAATGACTGCTGGGTAAATAACGAAATGAAGGCAGAAATAAACATGTTTTTTTAAACCAATGAGAAAAAAGACACAGCATAACAGAATCTCTGGGACACATTTAAAGCAGTGCATAGAGGGAAATTTATAGCACTAAATGCCCACAAGAGAAAGCAAGAAAGATCTAAAATTGACACCTTAACATCACAATGAAAAGAACTAGAGAAGCAAGAGCAAACAAATTCAAAAGCTAGCAGAAGATAAAAAATAACTAAGATCAGAGCGGAACTGAAGGAGACAGAGACACGAAACACCCTTCCAAAAATCAATGAATCCAGGAGCTGTTTTGTTTTTTTTTTAAAGAACAACAAAATATATAGACTTCTAGCCAGAATAATAAAGAAGAAAAAGAGAAGAATCAAGTAGACACAGTAGAAAATGATAAAGGGAATATCACCACCAATCCCACAAAAATACGAACTACCAAAAGAGAGTACTATAAACACCTCTACAGAAATAAAATAGAAAATATAGAAGAAATGAATAAATTCCTGGACACATACACTCTCCCAAGACTGAACCAGGAAGAACTCGAATCCTTGAATAGACCAATAACAAGATGTGAAAACGAGGTAGTAATTAATACCCTACCAACCAAAAAAAGTCCAGGACCAGACGAATTCACAGCTGAATTCTACCAGAGGTACAAAAAGGAGCTGGTACCATTCCTTCTGAAACTATTCCAAACAATAGAGAAGGAGAGACCACTCCCTAACTCATTTTATGAGCCTAACATCATCCTGATACAAAAACCTGGCAGAGACACTACAAAAAAAAAGAAAATTTCAGGCCAATATCCCTGATGAACATCGATGCGAAAATCCTCAATAAAATACTGGCAAACAGAATCCAGCACCACCTCAAAAAGCTTATCCATCACGATCAGGACGGCTTCATCCCTGGGATGCAAGACAGGTTCAATTTATAGAAATCAATAAACATAATCATCACATAAACAGAACCAATGACAAAAACCTCATGATTATCTCAATAGATGTAGAAAAAGCCTTCGACAAAATTCAACAACACTTCATGCTAAAAACTCTCAATAACTAGGTGCTGGTGGAACATATCTCAAAAAAATAAGAGCTATTTATGACAAACCCACAGCCAATATAACAATGAATGGGCACAAACTGGAAGCATTCCCTTTGAAAACTGGCACAAGGCAGGGATGCCCTCCCTCACCACTCCTATTCTACACAGTATTGGAAGTTCTGGCAAGGGCAACCAGGCAATAGAAAGAAATGAAGGGTATTCAATTAGGAAAAGAGAAAGTCAAATTGCCTGTTTGCAGATGACATGATTGTATATTTAGAAAACCCCAACGTCTCAGCCCCAAATCTCCTTAAGCAGATAAGCAACTTCATCAAACTCTCAGGATACAAAATCAGTGTTCAAAAGTCACAAGCATTCTTATACACCAATAAGAGACATACAGAGAGCCAAATTATGAGTGAACTCCCATTCACAATTGCTACAAAGAAAATAAAATAGCTAGGAATACAACTTACAAGAGATGTGAAGGACCTCTTCAAGGAGAACTACAAACCACTGCTCAAGGAAATAAGAGAGGATGCAAAAAAACGGAAAAACATTCCATGCTCATGGATAGAAAGAATCAGTATTGCAAAAATGGCCATACTACCCAAAGTAATTTATAGATTCAATGCTATCCCCATCAAGCTACCATTTATTTCCTTCACAAATTGGAAAAACCTACTTTAAATTTAATATGGAACCAAAAAAGAGCCCGTATAGCCAAGACAATCCTACACAAAAAGAACAAAGCTGAAGGCATCATGCTACCTGACTTCAAACTATACTATGAGGCTATAGTAACAAAAACAGCATGGTACTGGTACCAAAACAGTCTATATAGACTAATGGAACAGAACAGAGGCCTCAGGGATAACATCACACATCTACAGCCATCTGATTTTCGACCAACCTGACAAAAAGAGAATAGGATTCCCTGCTTAATAAATGGTGTTGGGAAATCTGGCTAGCCATATGCTGAAAACTGAAACTGGATCCCTTCCTTACACCTTATACAAAAATTAACTCAAGATGGATTAAAGACTTAAACATAAGACCTGAATCATTAAAACCCTAGAAGAAAACCTAGGCAATACCATTCACAACATAGGCATGGGCAAAGACTTCATGATTAAAACACCAAAAGTAATGGCGACAAAAGCCAAAATTGACAAATGAGATCTAACTACACTAAAGAGCTACTGCACAGCAAAAGAAACTATCATCAGAGTGAACAGGCAACCTACAGAATGGGAGAAAATTTTTTGCAATCTATCCATCTGACAAAGGGCTAATATCCAGAATCTACAATGAACTCAAACAAATTTACAAGAAAAAAAACAAAGAACCCCATCAAAATGGTGGCAAAGGATATAAACAGACACTTCTCAAAAGAAGACATTTATGCAGCCAACAAACATATGAAAAAAACTCATCATAACTTGTCATTAGAGAAATGCAAATCAAAATAACAATGAGATACCATCTCACACCAGTTAGAATGGCAATCATTAAAAAGTCAGGAAACGACAGATGCTGGAGAGGATATGGAGAAATTGGAAAGCTTTTACACTGTTGGTGAGAGTGTAAATTAGTTCAACCATTGTGGAAGACAGCGTGGCAATTCCTCAAGGATCTAGAGCTAGAAATACTATTTGACCCAGCAATGCCATTACTGGGTATATACCAGAAGGATTATAAATTTTTATAGTACAAAGACACATGAACATGTGTTTATTGCAGCACTGTTCACAATAGCAAAGACTTGGAACCAACCCAAATGCCCATTAATGATAGATTGCATAAAGAAAATTTTACACATATACACCATGGGATACTATGCAGCCATAAAAAAAAATGAGTTCATGTCCTTTGCAGGGACATGGATGAAGCTGGAAACCATCATTCTCAGCAAACTAACACAAGAACAGAAAACCAAACACTGCATCTTCTCACTCATAAGTGGGACTTGAACAATGAGAATACATGTACACAGGGAGGGGAACATCACACACTGGAGCTTTTCAGGGAGTGGGGGGCTGGAGGAGGGATAACATTAGGAAAAATACCTAATGTAGATGATGGGTTGATAGGTGCAGCAAACCACGATGGCACATGTATACCTATGTAACAAAGCTGCACGTTCTGCACATGTACCCCAGAACTGAAAGCATAATCATCATCATCATCATCATCATCATCATCATCACTACAGGCCATTATGGCTGAGGAATATTGTTGCAAAAAATCCTCAACAAAATACTAGGAAACCAAATCAAGAATATATTACACAAATAATTCTTCATGGCCAATGAGATTTATCTCTGAGATAAAATAATTGTTCAACATATGCAAATCAATCAGTGTGATACATCACATCAACAGAATAAAGAATAAAACCATATGATCATTTCAATTCATTCTTAAAAAACATTTGATAAAGTTCAAAGTTCAATATTTCTTCATAATAAAAATGTTTAAAGAAACACCTAAGTAGAGAAGGAACATATCTCAACATAATACAAGTCATATACCACCAATGCACAGCTAGTATCATATTGAATGGGGAAATACTGAAACCCTTTCCTCTAAGATCTGGAACACGGAAAGGATGTCCCCTTTTACCACTGTTATTCAAATAGTATTGGAAGACCTAGCTAGAGCAATCAGACAAAAGAAAGAAATGAATGGCATCTAAAGTAGAAAGGAAGAAGTCAAATTATCACTGTTTGCAGTTGATATAATCTTATATTTGGAAAAACCTAATGACACAGCTAGAAAGTATTAGAACTTGTGAGCACATTCACTAAAGTGGCAAGATACAAAATCAACATATGGCAATAAGTAGCATTTGTATATGACAAAAGTAATCAGTATGGAAAAGAAATAAAAAGTAATCTCATGGGGGAGGAGCCAAGATGGCCAAATAGGAACAGCTCCGGTCTACAGCTCCCAGCGCGAGCGACGCAGAAGACGGTGATTTCTGCATTTCCATCTGAGGTACTGTGTTCATCTCACTAGGGAGTGCCAGACAGTGGGCGCAGGTCAGTGGGTGAGTGCACCATGCAACAGCCTAAGCAGGGGCGAGGCACTGCCTCACTTGGGAAGCGCAAGAGGTCAGGGAGTTCCCTTTCCAGGGGTGACAGGCGGCACCTGGAAAATCGGGCCACTCCCACCCGAATACTGTGCTTTTCCAACGGGCTTAGGAAACGGTGCCCCAGGAGAGTATAGCCAACACCTGGCACAGAGGGTCCTACACCCACGGAGTCTCGCTGATTGCTAGCACAACAGTCTGAGATCAAACAGCAAGTCAGCAGCGAGGCTGGGGGAGAGGCGCCCGCCATTGCCCAGGCTCGCTTAGGTAAACAAAGCAGCCAGGAAGCTTGAACTGGGTGGAGCCCACCACAGCTCAAGAAGGCCTGCCTGCCTCTGTAGGCTCCACCTCTGGGGGCAGGGCACAGACAAACAAAAAGACAGCAGAAACCTCTGCAGACTTAAATGTCCCTGTCTGACAGCTTTGAGGAGAGCAGTGGTTCTCCCAGCACTCAGCTGGAGATCTGAGAACGGGCTGACTGCCCCCTCCAGTGGGTCCCTGGCCCCTGACCCCCGAGCAGCCTAACTGGGAGGCACCACCCAGAAGGGGCAGACTGACACCTCACATGGCTGGCCAGGTACTCCAACAGACCTGCAGCTGAGGGTCCTGTCTGTTAGAAGGAAAACTAACAGAAAGGACATCCACACCAAAAACCCATCTGTACATCACCATCATCAAAGACCAAAAGTAGATACAACCACAAAGATGGGGAAAAAACAGAGCACAAAAACTGGAAAATCTAAAAAGCAGAGTACCTCTCCTCCTCCGAAGGAAAGCAGTTCCTCACCAGCAATGGAACAAAGCTGGACGGAGAATGACTTTGATGAGCTGAGAGAAGAAGGCTTCAGACGATCAAATTACTCCGAGCTACGGGAGGATATTCAAACCAAAGGCAAAGAAGTTGAAAACTTTGAAAAAAATGTAGAAGAATGTATAACTAGAATAACCAATACAGAGAAGTGCTTAAAGGAGCTGATGGAGCTGAAAACCAAGGCTCGAGAACTACGTGAAGAATGCAGAAGCCTCAGGAGCCGATGCGATCAAATGGAAGAAAGGGTATCAGCACTGGAAGATGAAATGAATGAAATGAAGCGAGAAGGGAAGTTTAGAGAAAAAAGAATAAAAAGAAACAGCAAAGCCTCCAAGAAATGTGGGACTATGTGAAAAGACCAAATCTACGTCTGACAGGTGTACCTGAAAGTGACGGGGAGAATGGAAACAAGTTGGAAAACACTCTGCAGGATATTATCCAGGAGAACTTCCCCAATCTAGCAAGGCAGGCCAACATACAGATTCAGGAAATACAGAGAACGCCACAAAGATACTCCTGAAGAAGAGCAACTCCAAGACACATAATT
Organism: Pongo pygmaeus; assembly: GCF_028885625.2. Classification (NCBI taxonomy): domain Eukaryota; kingdom Metazoa; phylum Chordata; class Mammalia; order Primates; family Hominidae; genus Pongo; species Pongo pygmaeus. The sequence goes on along the minus strand of NC_072396.2, from coordinate 58,631,755 downwards.
GTCAGATTCACCAAAGTTGAAAAGAAGGAAAAAATATTAAGGGCTGCCAGAGAGAAAGGTTGGGTTGCATTCAAAGGGAAGCCCATCAGACTAACAGCGGATCTCTCGGCAGAAACCGTACGAGCCAAAAGAGAGTGGGGGCCAATATTCAACATTCTTAAAGAAAATAATTTTCAACACAGAATTTCATATCCAGCCAAACTAAACTTCATAAGTGAAGGAGAAATAAAATACTTTACAGACAAGCAAATGCTGAGAGATTTTGTCACCACCAGGCCTGCCCTAAAAGAGCTCCTGAAGGAAGCGCTAAACATGGAAAGGCACAACCGGTACCAGCCACTGCAAAATCATGCCAAAATGTAAAGACCATCGAGACTAGGAAGAGACTGCATCAACTAACGAGCAAAATAACCAGCTAACATCAAAATGACAGGATCAAATTCACACATAACAATATTAACTTTAAATGTAAATGGACTAAATGCTCCAATTAAAAGACACAGACTGACAAATTGGATAAAGACTCAAGACGCATCAGTGTGCTGTATTCAGGAAACCCATCTCCCGTGCAGAGACACAAGTAGGCTCAAAATAAAAGGATGGAGGAAGATCTACCAAGCAAATGGAAAGCAAAAAAAGGCAGGAGTTGCAATCCTAGTCTCTGATAAAACAGACTTTAAATCAACAAAGATCAAAAGAGACAAAGAAGGCCATTACATAATGGTAAAGGGATTAATTCAACAAGAAGAGCTAACTATCCTAAGTATATATGCACCCAATACAGGAGCACCCAGATTCATAAAGCAAGTCCTGAGTGACCTACAAAGAGACTTAGACTCCCACACATTAATAATGGGAGACTTCAACACCCCACTGTCAACATTAGACAGATCAATGAGACAGAAAGTCAACAAGGATACCCGGGAATTGAACTCAGCTCTGCACCAGGCGGACCTAATAGACATCTACAGAACCCTCCACCCCAAATCAACAGAATATACATTTTTTTCAGCACCACACCACACCTATTCCAAAGTTGAGCACATACTTGGAAGTAAAGCTATCCTCAATAAATGTAAAAGAACAGAAATTATAACAAACTATCTCCCAGATCACAGTGCAATCAAGCTAGAACTCACGATTAAGAATCTCGCTCAAAACCGTTCAACTACATGGAAACTGAACAACCTGCTCCTGAATGACTACTGGGTACATAACGAAATGAAGGCAGAAATAAAGATGTTCTTTGAAACCAACGAGAACCAAGACACAACATACCAGAATCTCTGGGAACACTCAAAGCAGAGTGTAGAGGGAAATTTATAGCACTAAATGCCCATAAGAGAAAGCAGGAAAGATCCAAAATTGACACCCTAACATCACAATTAAAATAACTAGAAAAGCAAGAGCAAACACATTCAAAAGCTAGCAGAAGGCAAGAAATAACTAAAATCAGAGCAGAACTGAAGGAAATAGAGACACAAAAAACCCTTCAAAAAATAAATGAATCCAGGAGCTGGTTTTTTGAAAGGATCAACAAAATTGATAGACCGCTAGCAAGATTAATAAAGAAAAAAAGGGAGAAGAATCAAATAGATGCAATAAAAAATGATAAAGGGGATATCACCACCGATCCCACAGAAATACAAACTACCATCAGAGAATACTACAAACACCTCTATGCAAATAAACTAGAAAATCTAGAAGAAATGGATAAATTCCTCAACACATACACCCTCCCAAGACTAAACCAGGAAGAAGTTGAATCTCTGAATAGACCAATAACAGGAGCTGAAATTGTGGCAATAATCAATAGCTTACGAACCAAAAAGAGTCCAGGACCAGATGGGTTCACAGCCGAATTCTACCAGAGGTACAAGGAGGAATAGGTACCATTGATTCTGAAACTATTCCAATCAATAGAAAAAGAGGGAATCCTCCCTAACTCATTTTATGAGGCCAGCATCATCCTGATGCCAAAGCCTGGCAGAGACACAACCAAAAAAGAGAATTTTAGACCAATATCCTTGCTGAACATTGACACAAAAATCCTCAATAAAACACTTGCAAACAGAATCCAGCAGCACATCAAAAAGCTTACCCACCATGATCAAGTGGGCTTCATCCCTGGGATGCAAGGCTGGTTCAATACACGCAAATCAATAAATGTAATCCAACATATAAACAGAACCAAAGACAAAAACCACATGATTATCTCAACAGATGCAGAAAATGCCCTTGACAAAATTAAACAACGCTTCATGCTAAAAACTCTCAATAAATTAGGTATTAATGTGACATATCTCAAAATAATAAGAGCTATCTATGACAAACCCACAGCCAATATCATACTGAATGGGCAAAAACTGGAATCATTCCTTTTGAAAACTGGCACAAGACACGGATGCCCTCTCTCACCACTCCTACTCAACATAGTGTTGGAAGTTCTGGCCAGGGCAATTAGGCAGGAGAAGGAAATCAAGGGTATTCAATTAGGAAAAGAGGAACTCAAATTGTCTCTGTGCAGATGACATGATTGTATATCTAGAAAACCCCATTGTCTCAGCCCAAAGTCTCCTTAAGCTGATAAGCAACTTCAGCAAAGTCTCAGGATACAAAATCAATGTACAAAAATCACAAGCATTCTTATACACCAATAACAGACAAACAGAGTGCCAAATCATGAGTGAACTCCCATTCACAATTGCTTCAAAGAGAATAAAATACCTAGGAATCCAACTTACAAGGGATGTGAAGGACCTCTTCAAGGAGAACTACAAACCACTGCTCAAGGAAATAAAAGAGGATACAAACAAATGGAAGAACATTCCATGCTCATGGGTAGGAAGAATCAGTATCGTGAAAATGGCCTTACTTCCCAAGGTAATTTATAAATTCAATGCCATCCCCATCAAGCTACCAATGACTTTCTTCACAGAATTGGAAAAAGCTACTTTAAAGTTCATATGGAACTAAAAAAGAGCCCGCATCACCAAGTCAATCCTAAGCCAAAAGAACAAAGCTGGAGGCATCACACTACCTGACTTCAAACTATACTACAAGGCTACAGTAACCAAAACAGCATGGTACTGGTACCAAAACAGAGATATAGATCAATGAAACAGAACAGAGTCGTCAGTAATAATGCCACATATCTACAACTATCTCATCTTTGACAAACCTGAGAAAAACAAGCAATGGGGAAAGGATTCCCTATTTAATAAATGGTGCTGGGAAAACTGGCTAGCCATATGGAGAAAGTGGAAACTGGATCCCTTCCTTACACCTTATACAAAAATTAATTCAAGATGGACTAAAGACTTAAACGTTAGACCTAAAACCATAAAAACCCTAGAAGAAAACCTAGGCATTACCATTCAGGACATAGGCATGGGCAAGGACTTCATGTCTAAAACACCAAAAGCAATGGCAACAAAAGCCAAAATTGACAAATGGGATCTAATTAAACTAAAGAGCTTCTGCACAGCAAAAGAAACTATCATCAGAGTGAACAGGCAACCTACAAAACGGGAGAAAATTTTCGCAACCTACTCATCTGACAAAGGGCTAATATCCAGAATCTACAATGAACTCCAACAAATTTACAAGAAAAAAACAAACAACCCCATCAAAAAGTGGGCAAAGGACATGAACAGACACTTCTCAAAAGAAGACATTTATGCAGCCAAAAAACACATGAAAAAATGCTCACCATCACTGGCCATCAGAGAAATGTAAATCAAAACCACAATGAGATACCATCTCACACCAGTTAGAATGGCAATCATTCAAAAGTCAGGAAACAACAGCTGCTGGAGAGGATGTGGAGAAAGAGGAACACTTTTACACTGTTGGTGGGACTGTAAACTAGTTCAACCCTTGTGGAAGTCAGTGTGGCGATTCCTCAGGGATCTAAACTAGAAATTCCATTCGACCCAGCCATCCCATTACTGGGTATATACCCAAAGGACTATAAATCATGCTGCTATAAAGACACATGCACACGTATGTTTATTGCGGCATTATTCACAATAGCAAAGACTTGGAACCAACCCTAATGTCCAACAATGATAGACTGGATTAAGAAAATGTGGCACATATACACCATGGAATACTATACAGCCATAAAAAATGATGAGTTCATGTCCTTTGTAGGGACATGGATGAAATTGGAAATCATCATTCTCAGTAAACTATCGCAAGAACAAAAAACCAAACACCGCATATTCTCACTCATAGGTGGGAATTGAACAATGAGAACACATGGACACAGAAAGGGGAACATCACACTTCGGGGACTGTTGCGGGGTGGGGAGAGGGGGGAGGGATAGCATTGGGAGATATACGTAATGTTAGATGACGAGTTGGTGGGTGCAGCGCACCAGCATGGCACATGTATACATATGTAACTTACCTGCACATTGCGCACATGTACCATAAAACCTAAAGTATAAAAATAAATAAATAAAATAATGTTACTTCAGTAATTTGTTGAGAAGGGTACTATAAGCATGGAAATTTTAATATCAAATTCAAAATATGTGGGGGAGAATGGAGTCAAAATGTGCAGCATTTTTGTTCGTTTATTTGTGATAAGAAAAGAAAGCTTTTCCTCTGTGATAAGTTGTTCTGTGACAGTTTTTCTTCTGTGATGTTATCAGTTTAAAATAACTCCTTATAAGGCATTTTTTGTAAGCCTCATGGTAACTGTGAATCAAAAAAACTATAGTAATGACACCAAAAATAAAATGCAAGACATCAAAACATACTACTAAAGGAAAGCATTTAACCACAAATAAAAATCGTAAGAGAAAAAGAAATAACCTACAAAACAAATAGAAAACAACAAAATGGCAGTAGTAAGCCCTTACTTATCAATAATTACCTTGAATATGAATTAATGAAATTCTCCAATTAAAATCATGGAGTGGCTGAATTGGGAAAAAAGAATAAATAGGACCCAAGACCCAAATATATACTGCTACAAGAGCCTCACTTCATCTGTAAGAAAATTCACAAACTAAAAGTGAAGGGATGAAAATAAATATTCCATGCAAATAGAAATCAAAAAAGAGCAGGAGTAGCTATACTTATGTCAGATAAAATAGCCCTTAACCAAAAAGCTGTATAAGGAAACAAAAAAGGCCATTATAGAATGATAAAGATGTCAATAGAGCAGGAGGATATAACAATTACAAATATGTATGCACCCCAAATAAAAGCAGCTGAATTTATAAAGCAAATATTAATAGACTTAAAGGCAGAGATGTACTTTATACAATAATAGTAGGGGTTTTCAACACCTCCATATTCAGCAATGAACAGTATTTGTTTTGTTCAAGTTTTCAAATAAATAACCTAGCATTCTACTTCAAGGAGCTAGAAAAACAAACAAAAGGCAAACTAAGTCAAAAGTCAGCAAAAGAAAAGAAATAATAAGGATCACAACAGAAATTTTAAAAAGTACAGACTATCGAAACCACACAAAAGATCAACAAGAATAGTTCTTTTTTTGAAAATATAACATAATTTTAAAAATCCTTTAGCTACACTAAAATAGAAATAACTTGAATGAAATCAGAGATGAACGACACACCATAACTAATATCACAGAAATAAAAAGCATCATTAGAGACTACATGCTAACAAACTAGAAAACGCTGTAGAAATGAATTCCTGGAAGCATACAACCTATCAAGATTTAATCATGAAGAAATTGAAAACCTGAAGAAAATGATAATGAGTACTAAGATTGAAACAGTAACAAAAAGACTCTCACTAGACAAAAGCCAAGTACCTGATTATTTCACTACTAAATTCTACCAAATATTTATGCAGAAATTAATACCAATTGTTTTTTATAATTTTTTTTATACTTTAAGTTTCAGGGTGCATGTGCACAACGTGCAGGTTTGTTACATATGTACACATGTGCCATGATGGTGTGCTGCACCCATTAACTTGTCATTTAGCATTAGGTATATCTCCTAATGCTATCCCTCCCTACCCCCACCCCACAACAAGCCCCGGGGTGTGATGTTCCCCTTCCTGTGTCCATGTGTTCTCATTGTTAAATTCCCACCTATGAGTGAGAACATGCGGTGTTTGGTTTTTTGTCCTTGCGATAGTTTGCTGAGAATGATGGTTTCCAGCTTCATCCATGTCCCTACAAAGGACATGAACTCATCCTATTTTATGGTTACATAGTATTCCATGGTGTATATGTCCCAAATTTTTTTAATCCAGTCTATCATTGTTGGACATTTGGGTTGGATCCAAGTCTTTACTATTGTGAATAGTGCTACAATAAACATATGTGTCCACGTGTCTTTATAGCAGCATGATTTATAATCCTTTGGGTATATACCCAGTAATGGGATGGCTGGATCAAATGGTGTTTCTAGTTTTAGATCCCTGAGGAATCGCCACACTGACTTCCACAATGGTTGAACTAGTTTACAGTCCCACCAGCAGTGTAAAAGTGTTCCTCTTTCTCCACATCCTCTCCAGCATCTGTTATTTCCTGACTTTTTCATGATCACCATTCTAACTGGTAGGAGATGGTATCTCATTGTGCTTTTGATTTGCATTTCTCTGATGACCAGTGATGATGAGCATTTTTTCATATGTCTTTTGGCTGCATAAATGTCTTCTTTTGAGAAGTGTCTGTTCATATCCTTCGCCCACTTTTTGACACGGTTTTTCGTTTTTTTCTTGTACATTTATTGGAGTTCATTGTAGATTCTGGATATTAGCCTTTTGTCAGATGAGTAGATTGCAAAAATTTTCTCCCATTCTGTAGGTTGCCTGTTCACTCTGATGGTAGTTTCTTTTGCTGTGCAGAAGTTCTTTAGTTTAGTTAGATCCCATTAGTCAATTTTGGCTTTTGTTGCCATTGTTTTTGGTGTTTTAGACATGAAGTCCTTGCCCATGCCAACGTCCTGAATGGTATTGCCTAGGTTTTCTTCTAGGGTTTTTATGGTTTCAGGTCTAACATTTAAGTCTCTAATCCATCTTGAATTAATTTTTGTATAAGGTGTAAGGAAGGGATCCAGTTTCAGCTTTCTCCATATGGCTAGCCAGTTTTCCCAGCACCATTTATTAAATAGGGAATGCTTTCCCCATTTCTTGGTTTTGTCAGGTTTGTCAAAGATCAGATAGTTGTAGATATGCAGCATTGTTTCTGAGGGCTCTGTTCTGTTCCATTGGTCTATATCTCTGTTTTGGTACCAGTACCATGCTGTTTTGGCTACTGTAGCCTTGTCATATAGTTTGAAGTCAGGTAGCATGATGCCTCCAGCTTTGTTCTTTTGGCTTAAGATTGACTTGGCAATGTGGGCTCTTTTTTGGTTCCATATGAACTTTAAAGTAGTTTTTTTCCAATTCTGTGAAGAAAGTCATTGGTAGCTTGATGGGGATGGCACTGAATTTATAAATTACCTTGGGCAGTATGGCCATTTTCACGATATTGATTCTTCCTATCCATGAGCATGGAATGTTATTCCATTTGTTTGTGTCCTCTTTTATTTCATTGAGCAGTGGTTTGTAATTCTCCTTGGAGAGGTCCTTCACATCCCTTGTAAGTTGGATTCCTAGGTATTTTATTCTCTTTGAAGCAATTGTGAATGGGAGTTCACTCATGATTTGGCTCTCTGTTTGTCTGTTATTGGTATATAAGAATGCTTGTGATCTTTGTGCATTGATTTTGTATCCTGAGACTTTGCTGAAGTTGCTTATCAGCTTAAGGAGATTTTGGGCTGAGACAATGGGGTTTTCTAGATATACAATCATGTCATCTACAAAGAGGAACAATTTGACTTCCCCTTTTCCTAATTGAATATCCTTTATTTCCTTCTCCTGCCTGATTGCCCTGGCCAGAACTTCCAACACTATGTTGAGTAGGAGTGGTGAGAGAGGGCATCCATGTCTTGTGCCAGTTTTCAAAGGGAAAGCTTCCAGTTCTTGTCCATTCAGTGTGATATTGGCTGTGGGTTTCTCATAGATAGCTCTTGTTATTTTGAGATACTTCCCATCAATACCTAATTTATCGAGAGTTTTTAGCAGGAAGGGTTGTTGAATTTTGTCAAAGGCCTTTTCTGCATCTATTGAGATAATCATGTGGTTTTTGTCTTTGGTTCTGTTTATACGTTGGATTATCTTTATTGATTTGCTTATGTTGAACCAGCCCTGCATCCCAGGGATGAAGCCCACTTGATCATGGCAGATAAGCTTTTTGATGTGCTGCTGGATTCGGTTTGCCAGTACTTTATTGAGATTTTCTGTATCGATGCTCATCAGGGATATTGGTCTAAAATTCTCTTTTTTTGTGTGTCTCTGCCAGGCTTTGGTATCAGGATGATGTTGGCCTCATAAAATGAGTTAGGGAGGATTCCCTCTTTTTCTATTGAGTGGAATAGTTTCAGAAGGAATGATACAATCTCCTCCTTGTACCTCTGGTGGAATTCGGCTGTGAATCCTTCTGGTCCTGGACTTTTTTCAGTTGGTAAGCTATTAATTATTGCTTCAATTTCAGAGCCTGTTATTGGTCTATTAAGAGATTCAAATTCTTCCTTGTTTAGTCTTTGGAGGCTGTATGTGTTGAGGAATTTATCCATTTCTTCTAGATTTTCTAGTTTATTTGCATAGAGGTATTTATAGTATTCTCTGATGGTAGTTTGCATTTCTGTGAGATCGGTGGTGATATCCCCTTTATCAGTTTTTATTGCATCTATTTGATTCTTCTCTCTTTTCTTCTTTATTAGTCTTGATAGTGGTCTGTCAATTTTGTTGGTCTTTTCAAAAAACTAGCTCCTGGATTCATTGATTTTTTGAAGGGTTTTTTGTGTCTCTATCTCCTTCAGTTCTTCTCTGATCTTAGTTATTTCTTGCCTTCTGCTAGCTTTTGAATGTGTTTTGTCTTGCTTCTCTAGTTCTTTTGTGATGTTAGGGTGTCAATTTCAGATCTTTCCTGCTTTCTCTTGTGGGCATTTAGTGCTATATATTTCCCTCTACACACTGCTTTGAATGTGCCCCAGAGATTCTGGTATGTTGTGTCTTTGTTCTCATTGGTTTCAAAGAAAATCTTTCTTTCTGCCTTCATTTCATTATGTACCCGGTAGTCATTCAGGAGCAGGTTATTCTGTTTCCATGTAGTTGAGCAGTTTTGAGTGAGTTTCTTAATCCTGAGTTCTAGTTCGATTGCACTGTTCTCTGAGAGACAGTTTAGCTGTTTCAAACAATTGATGTGGTGGAAAATTTTCCAAACTCATGCTCCAATTGCAGCATCATCCTCTTCACCAAACTCTTCAAAAACACAGCAAAAACTGCATGTCAATATCCTCAATGACCATAGACAAAAAATTCCTCATGCAATCACCATAAAAGCAAATTTAACAGCACATCAAAAAGTAATTCACCATGACCATATGTATTCATCACAAGGATATAAGAATAGTTCAACATATGCAAATCAGAATACATGATACATTACATTAATAGAATGAAGGGAAAAATATATGGTGTTCTCAATAGATACAGAAAGAACATTCAATATAATTTTATATCCCGTTTTTAGAAAAATACAAAAGAAATTAGGTCTAGAAAGAACACACTTCCTTGCGGTAAAGGCCATAAATGACAAAGTCAGAGGCATGGCTAAGAAGATGGATAACAAGCACCTCATTTGTGCCACTGTCACGGAGAGGAAACAAAAGGGCTAGTGCACATAGACTTTGCAGGCCACTCATCTGAGAAACTATATCAGGATCCATCAGGGCAGCAGGGGAACACAGAGAACACTGAGGAGTGAAGCTTGGCACCAGCCTGTCTGGGCTCAGTAGGGAGCCAAAGGAACCTCCCCAACATGGGAAAGAATAAGTGAGAGCCCCCAGGGGGATTCACGCTCCCCACAGGGACTGTGAAAGAAGGGGAAAGGGAGAATAACCCTGAACACCCTGTACCCTCCCCCAACACACTTCTAGACTCAGGCAGAGAGCCACCCTAAAATTTTAAGGAGGCAATTCCCAAGTCCAAGGGGATGCCCACAAGCCTTGGGTCCCAGAGCAGACCAGCATAAGTGCCACAGCCACAATAAAGGCTCCAGTTGCAGTGCTGGAGAGCACTGACATTGCTCCAACACAGCTTCCTGGCCAGTGCTCAGTGCCAGCTTCTGGACCAGTAGTCCTGATTCAGCATGAACTCAGCCAGCCACGACTTCCATCTCTGGCACTGGTAGCCAGCCAGCCAGCAGTCCCACATTTGTGTGAACTCAGCTGGAGGGCACAACTTCCTGTTGCCATGGGAAACCCACCCTGAACAGCAGAGCCTGAGACCCTAGCCACTCCTGCCATTGGTAACCAGGTGGCTGGTATCTGTTAAAGCCTCTGGCCAAGCAGCTCCACTGCTGTGTGAGCCCACCTGGAGGATGCAGCTTCCTGTTTTTGCAAGAAACACCCCGATGGCAGAGCATGAGACCCCATCCACCCTCACCACTGGTAGCCAGATGGGCAAAGCCTACTAGACCCTCTGGCTCAGTGGACTGGCTGCTGTGTGAGCTCAGCTGGAGGTCATAGCTTCCCGTTGTAACAGGAAGCATCTGGACAGCAAAGCACAAGACTACTTGCCCCTGCCCCTTGTAGCCAGTGGGGGCAATGCCTGCTAGACCTTCTAGTCCAGAAGCCTTGCTTCTATGTGAGCTCAGCTGGAGGGAGCAGCTTCCTGTTGTCATGGGAAAAACCTGGAGATCAGAGCACATGACTTCACCTGTGCCTGCCACTTGTAGCCAGGCTGGCGGGCCTGCTAGAGTCTCTGGCCCAGCTTCCTTGTTTCTGTGTGAATTCAGCAGGAGGGTGCAGTTTCCTGTGTCACAGGAAACACCAGATGGCAGAGGGAGAGACCTCACCCACTCCCACCACTAGTAGCCAGGCAGGCAATTCCTGCTAGAGCTTCCAGCCCAGTGGCCTTGCTTCTTTGTGAACTCAGCTGGAGGGTGCAGCTTCCTATTGTCACAGGAAACACCCTGACAGCAGGGTGTTTGGGCTTAGCAGGGAGAAGAGCAAGTGACCCCACCTGCCCCCACTACTGATGGCCAGGTAGGCAATACCTGCTGAAGCTTCTAGCCAAGCAGCCTTGTTTCTGTGTGAACTCAGCTGTTGGGTGGCGGGGAGGGTGCAGCTCCCTGTTGTCACAGTAAACACCCCAAAATCAGCACAAGATGCCACCCACCCCTACCACTGATAGCCAGGCAGATAATACCTGCCAGAATACCTAGCCCAGAAGCCTTGTTTGGTGGGAGCTCAGCTGCAAGGTGCAGCTTTCTGTGTTCCCAGGAAACACCCAGACAGTGGAGCACAAGTTTCCACCTTCCCCCGCCTCTGGTAGCCAGGTGGGGAACACTTGTTGCAGCTTCCCACTAAATGGCCCCAATTCTGTGTGAACTCAGGTGGGGGACACAGCCTCCTGTTATTCTGGAAAACATCTAGATGGCAGGGTGGATGACCCTTCCCACTCCTGCCACTGATAACCAAGCAGGGAAAAACTGTTAGAGCTTCTAGCCCAGCAGTCTGCCTTAATTTTGCCAAGGGGCACTGTCTCCTGTTGCCCTGGAAACATCCAGACAGCAGGGCTGGCAACCCCACCCACCCCATCCCCTGTAGCCAGATGGATCACACTCTCTAGAATTCCCAAACCAGCTGTTCCACTACCACCTGAACTCCATGGATGGATGCAACCCTATACTTTCCCAGAAAGCACACAGACAGCAGATTAGGGCCGACCTGGTGAGGACACATCTTCTTGGCCAACTGCAGCCTCAGCCTAAGGGAGTCTTGTGGACCAAAATACCCAGCAAAATAAACATGGATACAAAGATAGTAATTGGAGGGGGCTTCTCAAAGACCCAGGAGAAAACTAGAATCATAGCCAGTCAACAAAACCCACCTTATACCATAATCAAACACCAAGGACATCAAATAAGAAAGAAGCAAAACAATTCATCTAAAGGACAGCAATTTCAAAGACTGAAGAAACATCAGTCCACAGAAATGAAAAAAAAAAAAAAAACCAGCACAAAAACTCTGGCAACTCAAAAAGACAGAGTACCTTCTCTTCTCCGAATGATCCTACTAATTCTCCAATGAGGCTTTGTAACTGGGCTGATACAACTAACATGACAGAAATAGAATTCAGAATATGGATAGGAACAAAGATTATCAAGATTCAGAACATTAAAACCCAGTCCAAGGAAGCTAAGAATCACAATAAAAGGATACAAGAGCTCACAGGCAAAACAACCAGTAGAGAAAAGAAAATAACTCACCTGATAGAGCTGAAAAAACACAAGAAGAATTTCATGATGCAACCACAAGTATTATCAGCAGAATAGACCAGGCTGAGTAAAGGCTCTCAGAGCTTGAAGAGTGGTTTTCTGAAATAAGATAGTCAGACAAGAATAAAGAAAAAAAGAAAGAAAAGGAATGAACAAAATTTTCAAAAAATATAGAAGTATGTATAGAGACCAAATACACGAATCACTGGCATTGCTGAAAGAGATAGGGATAAGGGTAGCAACTTTGAATACATATTACAGGACATCATCCTTGAGAACGTTCCCAACCTAAATAAAGAGGCCAACATTCAAATTCGGGAAATGCAGAGAACCCCCACAAGATACTTCACAAAAAGATCATTCGCAAGACACATAATCATCATATTCTTCAAATAAGAAATTTTAAAAAAATGTTAAAGGCAGTTAGAGAGAAAAGAAAGTTACCTACAAAGCACATTGGAATAACAGTGGACCTCTCAGAAAAAACATTACAGGCCATAGGAGATTGAGGGCCTATATTGAACATTCTTAACTGAAAGAAATTTCAAGTAAGAATTTCTTTTTTTTTCTTTTTTTTATTAATATACTTTAATTTCTAGGGTACATGTGCACAATGTGCAGGTTTGTTACGTATGTATACATGTGCCATGTTGGTGTGCTGCAACCATTAACTCGTCATTTACATTAGGTATATCTCTTAATGCTATCTCTCCCCCCTCTCCCCACCCAACGACAAGCCCCAGTGTGTGATGTTCCCCTTCCTGTGTCCATGTGTTCTCATTGCTCAATTCCCACCTATGAGTGAGAATATGCGGTGTTTGGTTTCTTGTCCTTGCGATAGTTTGCTGAGAATGATGGTTTCCAGCTTCACCCATGTCCCTACAAAGGACATGAATTCATCATTTTTAATGGCTGCATAGTATTCCATGGTGTATATGTGCCACATTTTCTTAATCCAGTCTATCATTGTTGGACATTTGGGTTGGTTCCAAGTCTTTGCTATTGTGAATAGTGCTGCAACAAACATAGGTGTGCACGTGTCTTTATAGCAGCATGACTTATAATCCTTTGGGTATATACCCAGTAATGGGATGGCTGGGTCAAATGGTATTTCCAGTTCTAGATCCTTGAAGAATTGCCACACTAACTTCCACAATGGTTGAACTAGTTTACAGTCCCACCAACAGTGTAAAAGTGTTCTTCTTTCTCCACTTCCTCTCCAGCACCTATTGTTTCCTGACTTTTTAATCATCACCATTCTAACTGGTGTGAGATGGTATCTCATTGTGGTTTTGATTTGCATTTCTCGGATGGCCAGTGATGATGAGCATTCTTTCTTGTGTCTTTTGGTTGCATAAATGTCTTCTTTTGAGAAGTGTCTGTTCATATCCTTCATCCAGTTGTTGATGGGGTTGTTTGTTTTTTTCTTGTAAATTTGTTTGAGTTCTTTGTAGATTCTGGATATAAGCCATTTGTCGGATGAGTAGGTTGCAAAGATTTTCTCCCATTTTGTAGGTTGCCTGTTCACTCTGATGGTAGTTTCTTTTGCTGTGCAGAAGCTCTTTAGTTTAATTACATCCCATTTGTCAATTTTTTGAAAAGATCAATGAAATTGATAGACAGCTGGCAAGACAAATAAAGAAGAAAAGAAAGGAGAATCAAATAGATGCAATAAAAAATGATAAAGGGGATATCACCACCGATCTCACAGAAATACAAACTACCATCAGAGAATACTATAAACACCTCTACACCAATAAACTAAAAGTTCTAGAAGAAATGGATAAATTCCTCGACACATACACCCTCCCAAGACTAAACCAGGAAGAAGTTGAATCTCTTAATAGACCAATAACAGCCTCTGAAATTGAAACAACAATTAATAGCTTACCAACCAAAAAAAGTCCAGGAGCAGATGGATTCACAGCCAAAATCTACCAGAGGTAGAAGGAGGAGCTGGTACCATTCCTTCTGAAACTATTCCAATCAATAGAAAAAGAGGGAATCCTCCCTAACTCATTTTATGAGGCCAGCATCATCCTGATACCAAAGCCTGGCAGAGACACAACAAAAAAAAAGAGAATTTTAGATCGATATCCCTGATGAATATCAATGCAAAAGTCCTCAATAAAACACTGGCAAACTGAATCCAGCAGCACATCAAAAAGCTTATCCACCATGATCAAGTGGGCTTCATCCCTAGGATGCAAGCCTGGTTCAACGTACACAAATCAATAAATGCAATCCAACATATAAACAGAAACAAAGATGAAAACCACATGATTATCTCAATAGATGCAGAAAACGTCTTTGAAAAAATTCAACAGCCCTTCATGCTAAAAACTCTCAATAAATTAGATATTGATGGGACGTATCTCAAAATACTAAGAGCTACTTATGACAAACCCACAGCCAATATCATACTGAATGGGCACAAACTGGAAGCATTCCCTTTGAAAACGGGCACAAGACAGGGATGTCCTCTCTCACCACTCCTATTCAACATAGTGTTGGAAGTTCTGGTCAGGGCAATCAGGCAGGAGAAAGAAATAAAAGGTATTCAATTAGGAAAAGGGGAAGTCAAATTGTCCCTGTTTGCAGATGACGTGATTGTATATTTAGAAAACCCCATCATCTCAGCCCCAAATCTCCTTCAGCTGCTCATGGATAGGAAGAATCAATATCATGAAAATGGCCATGCTGCCAAGCTAATTTATAAATTCAATGCCATCCCCATCAAGCTACCAATGACTTTCTTCACAGAATTGGAAAAAACTACTTTAAAGTTCATATGGAACCAAAAAAGAGCCCACATTGCCAAGTCAATCCTAAGCCAAAAGAACAAAGCTGGAGGCATCATGCTACCTGACTTCAAACTATACTGCAAGGCTACAGTAACCAAAACAGCATGGTACTGGTACCAAAACAGAGATATAGACCAATGGAACAGAACAGAGCCCTAAGAAATAATGCTGCATATCTACAACCATCTGATCTTTGACAAACCTGACAAAACCAAGAAATTGGGAAAGGATTCCCTATTTAATAAATGGTGTTGGAAAACTGGCTAGCCATATGTAGAAAGCTGAAACTGGGTCCCTTCTTTACACCTTATACAAAAATTAATTCAAGATGGAATAAAGACTTAAATGTTAGACCTAAAACCATAAAAATCCTAGAAGAAAACCGAGGCAATACCATTCAGGACCTAGGCATGGGCAAGGACTTCATGTCTGAAGCACCAAAAGCAATGGCATCAAGCAAGAACTTCTTATTTAGCCAAACTAAGCTTCATAACTGAAGGTGAAATAAGATCCTTTTTTTTTTTTTTTTTTTTGGAGAGGGAGTCTGGCTCTGTCGCCCAGGCTGGAGTGCATTGGCGTGATCTCAGCTCACTACAATCTCCACCTCCTGGGTTCACGCCATTCTCATGCCTCAGCCTTCCTAGTAGCTGGGACTACAGGCTCCCGCCACTATGCCTGGCTAATTTTTTTGTATTTTTAGTAGAGACAGGGTTTCACCATGTTAGCCAGGATGGTCTCCATCTCCTGACTTCGTGATCTGCCCACCTCAGCCTCCCAAAGTGCTGGGATTACAGGTGTGAGCCACCACACCCAACAAATTAGATACTTTTTAGGCAAGCAAATGTTGAGGGAATTCATTACTGTCAGACCTGCAGTGTAAGAGCTCCTGAAAGAAGGTCTAAATGTAGAAAGGAAAGACCATTACCAACCTCTACATAAACACACTTAAGTACACGGACCAGAGACACTATAAAGTAATCATCCAAACAAGTCTGCATAATAAGAAGCTAACAACATGATGACAGGATCAAATCCACACATATCAATACTAACCTTGAATAAAAATGGGCCAAATGTCCTAATTAAAAGGCACAAGGCATCAAGCCAAATAAAGAAGCAATACCCAATGATATGCTGTCTTCAAAAGACCCATCTCACATGCAATGACACCCATAAGCTCAAAATAAAGAGATAGAGAAAAATCTACCAAACAAATGGATAACAGAAAAAAAAAATAAAAAAAACAGGGTTTGCAATCTTAATTTCAGACCAAACAGATTATAAAAGGCAAATAAGGGAATTATATATATATATACACACATATATATGTATATATATGTGTGTATATATATATATACGTATATATATGTGTGTATATATATATACATATATATATACCCAACACAGGTGGACCCAGATTCATAAAACAAACTCTTTGGGATCTGTGAAGAGACTTAGATTCACACACAATAATAGCGGGAGACTTCAACACCCCACAGACAGTAATTGGTAGATCACTGGGGCAGGAAATTAACAAAGAGATTCAGGACCTGAACTTAACACTTGACCAAATGGACCTGATAGACACATACAGAAATATCTGCAAAGACAACAGAATATACATTCTCTTCATGGCAACATGGTATATACTCTAAAATCAGCCATGCAATTGGACATAAGACAATCCTCAGCAAATTAAAAAACAAACAAAAAATCAAATCATACCAACCACACTGTTGGATCACAGTGCAATGAAAATAAAAATCAAGGCCAAAAGTAAGATACAAATCATACAATTACATGGAAATAAAGCAACCTGCTCCTGAACGACTCTTGGGTAAATAATGAAAGTAAGGTGGAAATTAAGATGTTCTTTGAAAGTAATGAGAACAAAGGCACAACACACCAGAATTTCTGGGACACAGCTAAAGCAGTGTTAAGATGTAAATTTATAGCACTAAATGCCCACATCAAAAATTTAGAGAGATCTCAAATTCACAACTTAACATCACAACTAGCAGAACTAGAGAACAAGAGGAAACCAACCCCAAAGCCAGCAAAAGATAAGAAATAACCAAAATCAGAGCTGAACTAAAGGAGATAGAGATATGAAAAACTATACAAAAGAATAATGAATCCAGGGGTTGGTGTTTTTGAAAAAAAAATAATGAAATAAATGGCCACTAGCTAGACTAATAAAGAAGAAAACACAGAAGATTCAAATAAACACAGTTAAAAATTACAAAGGTGACATTACCACTGACCCCACAGATGCACAAATAAACACCAGAGACTATAATAAACACCTCTATGCACACAAACTTGAAAATCTAGAAGAAATGTATACATTTCTGGACACATATATCCTCACAAGACTGAACCAGGAAGAAACTGAATCCCTGAAAAGACCAAGAATGATCTCTAAATTTAATCAGTAATAAATGGCCTACCAATCAAAAAAAAAAGCCCAGGACCAAATAGATACACAGCCAAATTCTACCACATTTACAAAGAAGAGCTGATAACATTCCTACTGAAGCTATTCAAAATAATGTTGAGGAGAAGTGACTCCTCCCCAACTCATTCTATGAGGCCAGCATCATCCTGATACCAAAACCTGGCAGAGACACAACAAAAAAGACAACTTCAGGCTGACAATCTTGATGAATATAGATGCAAAAATCTTCAACATAATACTAGCAACCGAATCTAGCAGTGCATCAGAAAGCTAATCCACCATAATCAGGTAGTCTTTACCCCTGAGCATGCAAGATTGGTTCACCATATGCACATCATTAAATATGATTCATCACACAAACAGGACTAAAAACAAAACCAGATGATTATCTCAATAGTTGCAGAAAAGGCTTTTGATAAAAATTCAACATCCCTTCATATTTAAAAGACCTCAATAAACTAAGCTTTGAAGGAACATACTCTAAAATAATAAGAGCCACCTACAACAAACCCACAGCCAACATTATACTGAATGGGGAATAGTTGGAAGTATTTTCCTTGAAAACTGGAACAAGGCAAGGATGCCTACTCCCACCACACCTATTCAACATAGTATTCGATTTCCTGGCCAGAGCAATTAGGCATGAGAGAGAAACAACAGGCATCCAAACAAGAAGAGAGAAGGTCAAACTACCCTGTTTGCAGACAATATGATTCTGTATCTAGAAAACTCCATAGTCTCTGCACTGAAACTCCTTGAGTTGATAATCAACTTCAGCAAAGTTTCAGGATACAAGATCAATGTACAAAAATTAGTAGCATTCCTATACACTAACAGCACCCAAGCTAAGAGGTAAATCAGGAACACAATCCCATTCACAATTGCCACAAAATAATAAAAAACTTAGGAATACAGCTAACTAGCAAGGTGAGAGATCTCTACTATGAGAATTAAAAAACATTCCTCAAAGAAATCAGAGATGACCCAAACAATTGGAAGAACATTCCATGTTCATGGAAGGGAAGAATCAATATTGGTAAACTGGCCATACACCTCAAAACGATTTACAGATTCAATTTTATTCCTATCAAACTACCAATGACATTCTACACAGAAATGGAAATAACTACTCAAAAATTCATATGGAGCTAATAAAAGAGCCTGAATACACAAGGCAATCCTAGGCAAAAAGAGCAAAGCTGAAGGAATCACATTGACCGACTTCAAATTGTACTACAAGGATACAGTAATCAAAACAGCATGGAACTGATACCAAAACAGACACATAGACCAATGGAACAGAATAGTGAGCACAGAAATAAAGCCACATACCTACAACCATTGGATCTTTGATAAATCTGACAGAAACCAGCAAGAGGGAAAAGACTCCCTATTAAATTAATGGTGCTGTGATAACTGGTTAGCTATATGAAGAAGACTGAAACTAGACTTATGCCATACATAAAATCCATATGCCGGAAAGGTGAGGCAGGAGAATCACTTGAACCCGGGAGGTGGAGGTTGCAGTGAGCCGAGATCACACTACTGCACTCCAGCCTAGCAACAGAGTGAGACTCCGTTGCAAAAATAAATAAATAAATAAATAAATACCAACTCAAGGTGGATTAAAGACCAAAACGTAAAACTCTAAAACTATAAAAACCCTGGAAGATACCCTAGGAAATACTATTTTGGACATAGGAACTGACAACAATTTTTTGAAAAAAACACCAAAAGCAAAAGTAGACAAATAAGACCTAATTAAACTAAAGAACTTCTGCACAGCAAAAGAAGCTATCAACAGAGTAAATAGGAAACCTGCAGAATGGAAGAAAATATTTGCAAACTATATATGTGACAAAGGCCTAATATACAAAATCTACAAGGAACTTAAACGTACAAGCAAAAATCAAACAACCCACCTCACTAAAAAGTGGGAAAAGGACATAAACCGACACGTTTCAAAAGAAGACATACAAGCATATACATACAAGCCAACAAGCATATGAAAAAATGCTCATCATGACTAATCATTAGAGAAATGCAAATCAAAGCAGCAATGAGGTACCATCTCACACTAGTCAGAATAGCTATTATTAAAAAGTTAAAAAATCACAGATGCTGGTGAGGTTGTGGACAAAAGGGAACGCTTATACACTGCTGGTGGGAGTGTAAATTAGTTCAACCATTGTGGAAAGCAGTGTGGTGATTCTTCAAGGAATGAAAAACAGAACTACCATTTGACCCAGCAATCCCACTACTGGATATAAACCCAAATAAATATAAATCTTTCCACCACGAAAACACATGCAAGCATATGTTGATTGTAGCTCTATTCACAATAGCAAAGGCATGAAATCAGCCTAAATGCTCATCTACTGCAGACTGGATAAAGAAAATGTGGTACATACACACGATGGAATACTAAGCATCCATTAAAAAAAAATGAAATCATGTCCTTTTCAGGAACATGAATGGAATCAGAGGACATTATCCTTAGCAAACTAATACAGGAACAGAAAACCAAACCTATGTTTTCACTTATAATTGGGAGCTAAATAATAATAACCCATGGGCAGAAAGAGGGGAACAACACACTGTGAGGCCTGATTGAAGGAGGAGGGTGGGAGGAGAAAGAGGTCCAGGGGAAAAAAACTTTGGGTACTGTGCTTAGCACCCAGACAACAAAATAATCTGTACACATTGATGGGACGTATCTCAAAATAATAAGGACCATCTATGACAAACACACAGCCAATATCATACTGAATGGGCACAAACTGGAAGCATTCCCTTTGAAAACTGGCACAAGACAAGGATGCCTTCTCTCACCACTCTTATTCAACACAGTGTTGGAAGTTCTGGCCAGGGCAATCAGGCAGGAGAAAGAAATAAAGGGTATTCAATTAGGAAAAGAGGAAGTCAAATTGTCCCTGTTTGCAGATGACATGATTGCATATTTAGAAAACTCCATCATCTCAGCCCCAAATCTCCTTCAGCTGATAAGCAACTTCAGCAAAGTCTCAGGATACAAAATCAATCTGCAAAAATCACAAGCATTCTTATACAATAACAGACAGAGAGCCAAATCATGAGTGAACTCCCATTCACAATTGCTTCAAAGAGAAGAAAATACCTAGGAATCCAACTTACAAGGGATGTGAAGGACCTCTTCAAGGAGAACTACAAACCACTGCTCAAGGAAATAAAAGAGGACACAAACAAATGGAAGAACATTCCATGCTCACGGATAGGAAGAATCAATATCGTGAAAACGGCCATACTGCCCAAGGTAATTTATAGATTCAATGCCATCCCCAGCAAGCTATCAATGACTTTCTTCACAGAATTGGAAAAAACTACTTTAAAGTTCATATAGAACCAAAAAAGAGCCCGCATTGCCAAGTCAATCCTAAGCCAAAAGAACAAAGCTGGAGGCATCATGCTACCTGACTTCAAACTATACGACAAGGCTACAGTAGCCAAAACAGCATGGTACTGGTACCAAAACAGAGATATAGACCAATGGAACAGAACAGAGCCCTAAGAAATAATGCCACATATCTACAGCCATCTGATCTTTGACAAACCTGACAAAACCAAGAAATTGGGAAAGGATTCCCTATTTAATAAATGGTGTTGGAAAACTGGCTAGCCATATGTAGAAAGCTGAAACTGGGTCCTTTCTTTACACCTTATACAAAAATTAATTCAAGATGGATTAAGACTTAAATGTTAGACTTGAAATCATAAAAACCCTAGAAGAAAACCTAGGCAATACCACTCAGGACATAGGCATGGGCAAGGACTTCATGTCTAAAACACCAAAAGCAATGGCAACAAAAGCCAAAATTGACAAATGGGATCTAATTAAACTAAAGAGCTTCTTCACAGCAAAACAAACTACCATCAGAGTGAACAGGCAACCTACAAAATGGGAGAAAATTTTTGCAATCTACTCATCTGACAAAAGGCTAATATCCAGAATCTACAATGAACTCCAACAAATTTACAAGAAACAAACAAACAACCCAATCAATAAGTGGGCGAAGGATATGAACAGACACTTCTCAGAAGAAGACATTTATGAAGCCAAAAGACACATGAAAAAATGCTCATCATCACTGGCCATCAGAGAAATGCAAATCAAAACCACAATGAGATACCATCTCACACCAGTTAGAATGGTGATCATTAAAATGTCAGGAAACAACAGGTGCTGGAGAGGATGTGGAGAAAGAGGAACACTTTTACACTGTTGGTGGGACTGGAAACTAGTTCAACCATTGTGGAAGTCAGTGTGGCGATTCCTCAGGGATCTAGAACTAGAAATACCATTTGACCCAGCCATCCCATTACTGGGTATATACCCAAAGGATCATAAGTCATGCTGCTATAAAGACATGTGCACACGTATGTTTATTGCGGCACTATTCACAATAGCAAAGACTTGGAACCAACCCAAATGTCCAACAATGATAGACTGGATTAAGAAAATGTGACACATATACACCATGGAATACTATGCAGCCATAAAAAGTGATGAGTTCATGTCCTTTGTAGGGGCATGGATGAAGCTGGAAACCATCATTCTCAGCAAACTATCACAAGGACAAACAACCATACACCACATGTTCTCACTCATAGGTGGGAATTGAACAGTGAGAACACATGGACACAGGAAGGGGAACATCACACACTGGGGCCTGTTGTGGGGTAGGGGGAGGGGGGAGGGATAGCATTAGGAGATATACCTAATATTAAAAGACAAGTTAATGGGTGCGGCACACCAACATGGCACATGTATACATATGTAACAAACCTGCACATTGTGCACATGTACCCTAAAACTTAAAGTATAATAAAAAAAAAATCCGTACACTAAAACTCCAAGTCATGAGTTTACCCATATAAAAAACCTGAACCTAAAATAAAAGTTAAAATATTCAAATATAAATAAGTAAATAAATAAAATGACAGACCCACGGCTAACATCATGTTGAATAAGGAAAAGTTGAATGCTTTTTTTTCTAAAATCCAAGAGAAGACAAGGATGTCCATTCTCTCTTCTGCTCAACATGGTACTGGGAGTCGTAGGTAGAATCATTACACAAGAGAAAGAAATAAAGGTCATTCAAATTGGACAGGAGGAAGTCCTTTTCTACAATAACATGATCTTATATGTATAAAACCCTGTAGACTCAACCAAAGAAAAATAATTGGTAGTATTGATAAATGAATTCAGTAAAACCTCAAGTTACAAATCTAATATACAAAAATTAGTAGCAACAGCAACAGCAAACTATCTGAAAAAGAAATCAAGAAATCTATCCCTTTTACAATAGCTACAAAAATTTCAAAAAATTTCAAAAAATACTTAGAAATAAATTTAACCAAGGAGGTGAAAGATCTCTACAGTAAAAAAATAATAAAACATGGATGAAAGAAATTGAAGAGGATACTAATAAATGTAAAGTTAACCCATGCTCATAGATTTGTAGAGTTATTGTTGTTAAAATGTCCGTACAACCCAAAGCAATATACAGATACAATGCAATCTCTATCAAAATACTAAGGACTTTCCTCACAGAAGTAAAATATATATATTTTTTAATATATAAAATGTACATATAAATATAATATATAATATGTATATTATATATGATTATAATATTATATATGATTATATAGTATTAATATTATTAATAATATATTATATATTATTATATATTTATATACTATATTATTATATATTGTACATAAATATATATTATATATACTATATATTTATATAGTATACATATAATATATATACCATATATAATATATATAAAATATATATATCCTAAATTTGTACAGAACCACATGATTCCAAACAGCCAAAACAATCTCGAGCACAAAGAACAAAGCCAGATGCATTATATTACCTTGCTTTTAAATTTTCTATGAAGCAATAGTAAACAAAATAGCATAGTACTAACATGAAAACAGATCCATAGACTGATGGAGGAGAATAGAGACCCCAAAAATGAATCCATACAATTATAGCCAACTAGTTTTTGACATATGTACCAATAACACACATTGGGGAATGGAAAGTCTCTGCAATAAATGGTGCCGGAAAAACTGAATATCCACAAGCAGGGGAAAGAAACTAGGTGCTTCTCTCTCCCAACATATAAAAATCAACTCAAAATGGATTAAAGACTTGAATATAAAACATGAAACTAAAAAGATCCTTGAAGAAAACACAGGGGAAGCAATTCATGATATTGGTCTGGGAAAGAATTTTTCAAATAGGACCTCAAAAGCACAAACAACCAAAACTAAAATAGATGAATGGGATAATATCAAGCCAAAAAGCTTTTACATCTTAAAGGAAACAATAGAATGAAGAAATAACCTACAGAATGAGGAAATATTCACAAACTATGCATCTGACAAGAGATTAATATGAAACTATGTAATCAATGCAAGCAACTCAATAGGAAACACACAAATAATCCAATCAAAACATGGGCAAAGGATTCGAATAGATATTTCTTAAAAGGAGTCACACAAACAGGCAGCAAGTATATGAAAAAAGGCTCAACATCACTAAGCACCAGGGAAATGCAAATCAACACCACAGTGAGTTATCCACTCATCCCAGTTAGAATAGTTATTATTTAAAAAAATAAAATAAAAAGACAAGAAATTGGCCAGTCATGGTGGCTCATGCCTGTAATCCCAACATTTTGGAGGCCAAGAAGGGCAGATCACTTAATGCCAGGAGTTCAAGAACAGCCTGGCCAACATGACGAAACCCCATCTCTACTAAAAATACAAAAAATTAGCTGGGCATGATGGCGCATGCCTGTGGTCCCAGCTACTCAGGAGGCTGAGGCACGAGAATTGCTTGAACTGGGGAGGCAGAGGTTGCAGTGAGCCGAGATCGCACCACTACACTCCAGCCTGGGTGCCAGAGCAAGGCTCTGCCAAAAATAAAAAAAAACAAAAAAAAAAAAATAAAAGACAAGAAATAACATATGCTGGTAAGGATGTGGAGAAAAGTGAACTGTTATACACTGCTATACACTTGGTGTACTACTATATTATCCAGCAATCCCACTGCTGGATCCCCCTCCCCCCAAAAAATGAAATCAACATATCAAAGAGTTCAGATCCCCATGTTTATTGCAACACTATTTGCAACAGCCAAAATATGGAATCAACTTAGTGCTCATTAACAGATGAAACAGGAATTAAAAATGGTATATATATGCAATGGAATGCTATTCAATCTTTAAAAAGAATGAAACCCTGTTATTTGCAACAATGTGGACAAACCTAGAGGACTTTATGTTAAGTGAAATAAACCAAGCACAGAACGAGAACTACCACATGATCTCAGGCACATGTGGCATCTAAAAAAGTTGACCTCAGAGAGAGTTTAGTAGTGGCTATCAGAAACTGAGGAGAGTAGTTGCAAGGGGGAGGGGAACAGGTTGCTCAACAGCTACAAAGTTACACTTATATAGGACAAATAATTTCTGATGATCGACTGCACAGTAGGTTGAGCGTAGTCAACAATAATGTATTGTGTACTTTAAAATAGTTAGAAGAGAGGATTTTGGACATTCTCACCACCAAGAAATGACAAATGTTTCAGGTGATAGATATATGCTAATTATGCTGATTTGATCATTACACAATATATATGTATCAAAACATCACACTGTATCCCATTAATATGTACAATTATACATCAATTTAAAACAAAATAAAATGTATTTTATAAAAATTTTAAAACTTCAACCAGCAAGTTTGAATCTCCTATTCCCAGTTTTGGTCAGCCCTACAGTGTATACCAATCAGGCTGGCCTGGGGCTGCTGTTAGAGGAAAGAAAGAAACATCCGGACTTGGAATGAACAGATCTGGAAGGAATCCTAAATTTTCCAATAAAGTCTCTGTATTCCTTTCATCCTGGTCCCTACCCAGGAAGCAGTCTAGAGGAGATGATCCTTTTCTAAGAACAGCAACATTCAGTAAACAAACTGCCTTACTAATGTGTGTGGACCAAGAGATGGTGAGCAAAGTAGAGTCAGTGATATTTTTGAATCAATTATGAGAAGGCCACCATGCTATTGCTCAGTAATATTAGATGCCCATGGACAGTAAGACTCATCGATGGTCCATCTTTATTATTAGGTCATTACTGAGTGGCTTTTGCAATAAAATACACCATTGGCAGAATAAAAATATTCTCTAATGCAAAAACATAGCATGAATTATTTTTAAGGGGCACAATGGTGTGCTTGATCAGACTGGAATAGCAACATTGTAATCTGAAAAAAGCTCAACAGTTGTGAGGCATATTCAAAAGCCCCAAGAGGAGAGTCAACAGTCAGATCAATCAGAGTTGAGAGGTTGCCACAACTTATGTAATGACATCTCCACGCCATGAAACACATGTGTCAGCTTTTGTCAGGAGTCACAGATCTGGCATGCAGCAGGAGATTCTGCATTAGATATATAAAGTCAGGCTCAATCATCCCCTTGATTAGTTAGTCTTATCAGAGAATGAGCCCTTGCCATGGGTCTGTATATGAGGAATCCAGGCAGTTCAATAAGTAGTCAAGATTTGTTTCCACATGCGGTCCCAAAGAAGAGTCTTTAATCTGCCAGACTAGTTTTCCAAGTTGCATACCAAAAGGCTGGACCATTGGTAGTGTCCCAAGAATTGAGTTCTGACCATTGAGCAGAGAAACCAAGTCCTCTTTTTATTTCTGCATAGCTGGTTCAGAGGCTGAACAGACACAGGAGCCAGTGAACACCATCAGTTTTCAGCTTAGCCGATCCTTCACTGAGGCAAGCCCAGATATTTAGGGAAACCTCTGTAAACAGGGTCCAATTGAACTAGTAGTGTTGTTTCAAGCAGGAGAGTAAAAGGTTAAGTTTCCCCCAGAGAGATAGTTGCCACTCTTACATATAAAGCAGAGATGCAGAAGAAATTCGAGTTGATGCCATCGCCCACCCACCAACCCACCTCCGCATTTCCGCCCTGAGACTAGGATCCCAGCGCCAGGGACCCAGACCCTGGGATTGATCGCACAGAGCCGTGATCCGGAGAGTGCGCCGGGGATGAGACGGAATCTCGGGGCCACTCGAGAGCTTGGGGTAGGAACCATGCATCCATTGTCCATCGTGACTGCATGTGGAGCAGCTATATGGCCTGGGAACAGCTGTAGAGAGAGGGGAGCGACTGGTTCGCCACTGGCGAGCCCTGGGGGAACCCGCCCAAGGTGCCCTCCTCCCCAGACTGCCCTCCCAGCCTCGAAGACGGCAACCCAGCGCCCACTGCTCCCTGGACTCTGGGCAAGGCCAAGATTCAGGCCTGCTCCAGGTTTGAGAGCCCAAACAACTCAGAGGGTGAGGAAATTGACCTTGTGACAGTAGAGAAGAGGCAGACTGGGTATACAGAAGTTGATCACCATCATGGTTCCGGTCGACAGTCTGAACACCTGCATGAAACACTTCCACACCTCCATCCACCAGCAACAACACAACTGCGCTGCCCATATTTCTCCAGAAAGCTGCTCCCAAGAAGAGGCTCCAGAGAGGGGTCTCCAAGAAGAGGCTCCAGAGAGGGGTCTCCAAGAAGAGGCTCTGGAGGGAGATCCTCCAGGGGAAACAGAAGATGAGGAGGATGAGGGGATTGTGAGCCCCTCACCTATAGAAAGCAAGGCTGCCCAGTGCTGCCAGTTCTGACACTGAGGATGTGACCAAGAGGAAGGGCCACAACTTCCTGCAGCACAAGAGGTGGAATGAGCTGCGCGTTCTCAGTTCTTGGCCCTGAGGGACCAGCTACCCACCTTGGCCAGCTGCTCTAAGGTCCCCACGGTAGTGATCCTAAGCAAGGCCTTGGGATACTTGCAAGACCTGGCGTGAACCGAGAAAAAGATGTCTATGGAGAAAAGGCAGCTCGGAGGCCAGCAACAGCAATTGCAGAAATGAATTGCGTACCTCAGTGGCTACTAACTGACCAAAAAGCCTGACTGTTCCATCTTACAAAGACACAAGTTTATTTTTTGACCTCCCCCTCCCCTTTAGTAATTTTCACATTTTGGTTATGACGGGACAGTCTCTGCAGTAGGTCCCAGAATGCATTGCAGCCGGTACACACAGTATAAGGGCTTGCATTCTTGGAAACCTTGAAACCCAGCTTTTTCTCTCCTGACTCATGCTGTGTCTTCTCTGGCGCCTTTGGCTTCTCAGCAGGTAGCTGACTGAGGAGATTTGGGGTCTGTTTACCTCACTAGCTCCGAAGAAAAGGCTGACAGATACTATGCAACAGGTTGGTGTATGTTGTCGGGGGCTCCAGTCTGCATGAAATCTCACACTCTGCGTGAGCCTTAGGCTAGGAAAGAATGCTCCCTGGTATCTCTGGGGTGATGCAAGAATGCTCCCTGTTATCTCTGGAGTCATGCAAGGACAGCTGGGCCTGGACAGCGCTCTCCCTGTGGCTTTTTTTTCCAGGAGACACATAAGCTGTCTAGGGTGATGACAAGCTTGAAGATTTGATCAACATGACCATTGCTTCACTGTCAGACACTTTACAGTATCTGAGGAGTTGGAAACCTTTAACGTATACATTGTGATATTAGCTGACACCTCTCCTTCCAGTTTCAATGCTGAGACCCTGAGAACATTTAAAGAGCTTGCACTCCAGGTTCGTTGTCTCAGAACTCTCTGGGCCTTCTCTGATGAAGGGACCTTTCTATCCTCATGAGAGACTTTTGTTTCATTTTGCCTTTGTTGTGCAATGGGCTTTACAGCATCCTTTCCCACAGGTTAGAAATATTTCCCCAAGTTACAGGGAAGTGGGGATCCTAGCCTGGGGCCTGAGGAAATCTTGGAGTCCTGGCTCCTGAACTTGTTCCCTGTCCAAGTGGCACTTGAGGCCACTCATCTTATAATCTCTTCTCAAGGCAGATGTAAGGCACCTCTGAAGGGAGAACTGTACCACTTCCTCTTTTCCATGAAGCTCTCGTCTCAATCTTTTACTGATGAGTGTGAAATTCTACCAGAACCATGCAAACACGTCCACCTTGTGCATCTCCAAGGAACCTGTGGGGTCTGCAGCATACTTGGCTCCCTACCAGCCTGCCATGAGTCATATTTCTTTTCCAGAAGGTGGACTTGCTTCCTGGTATGTTTTAAAGGAGCCTGCAGAAGCTCTGCTTAGCCAACCATGATGGATTTTTGCCCCAGATGGACTCTGCATGTCCAAGGAGAATCCAGGTGCAGCCTCCATTCTGGGAAAGACATCCAGCCCAGCAGTTGTCATGTGGGTAACCTCAGGAACCCCTAACCCTGTCCTGGAAAAAGGACAAGCCCCTCCAGAACTCTGCCCAAAATAGCAGGTGCTTGATGGTCCTGAATTTGGAAAGGGATAGGGGGTGATAAGTACTATCTGTGGCTCTGGAAAACCAGCTGCTACATTCAGATCTATTTTCCATAATGGTTTCTTTCTGAGGTTGCTTCGTGGCCTCAGAGAATCCCAGAGGATGTTTTGAAATAGCCTCTCTACCCTTCAGGAGCATGGTAGTTTACAGGAACCAACTGACTTCTGGAACTGTCTATGGAGGGAGAACAGACCAGGTGTAGGTTACTAATGTCTTACATGAATAGCTTGGTTTTATAAGCTGCTGTTGGGTATTATGTTGGGGTAGTCTTTTTAATATATTGTATTTTTGTACGCATTTTGCAAAGTGGAGTTAACTGTTTTGTAAAAGAAAAAAAAGAAACCCTTGGGTGCTTCTTCTGTTTCAAGGGTCTGATTTATTTTGAAAGGCAAGTTTATCTGAAATTTTGTATTATTGATTGCCCAATTTTAAAATGTTGCCTTCTGGGACATCTTGACATAAAATATTTCCCAAATATGCAGAAAATAAATATAATAAAATAAAAAAGAAATGTCTGTGGGATCAGATGACTGTACTTGATTTTACTGTTTCCATTTCATAAGCCAAGCTTATTGACCCCTTCCTATCTGCTAGTCATTGAGTCTGAGTTGACCAACTCAAAGATGGAAATATCGAGCCAGATGGTAAAAAATTCTCCATGAATCAATTGTTCAGTTTTGACAGAATCCAAATTGCAAGCCATTAGCTGCTTTTCAAAAGGGATGTACCCTGTAGCCATATCAGGGAGGCAACAAGTCCAGTTCCCCGAGGGATCTCTCTGGGTGTTGACTGCTTACCCTTGCCAGCTGCCCCCATCGGCAAAATCATCAGTTACACAGATTTGTCCTGTATGTAATATCCAAGGAGTTGATTGAGGTTCTGAGCCTCTTTTTCGGTGGCAGGTTGTATGAAGAGACATCAAATTTTTCCTGTTAGAGGGATCTAATGTTGTGAATTTGCCTACTTAGTCCCAAGAGATTACTTGGCAAGCAGGCCCCTGTATTTGGGAGCATAAATCAGCCACCCTTGCTGACAGATAAGTAATAACACTGCATTGAGGACCCTTGAGACTGAGACTTCTAGCCGGCCAGCTGACACAATTATTATTTATATAGTGAAAATGTTGAACATTAGAAGGTAGAGACACTAATGCTAAATCCTGAGCCAACCACTGGTGACAAATCTCGTTGGAGTTTGTTCCACTAACACTTCCCTCTACCTCTGTCTCTCTGCAATGGGGATGACTTTATATGAGACCTGTAGAATGAGAAATTACCAGCATATGACCCATCAAGTCCTGCCATTTATAGGTAGAAGCAACAAGAACAGTTTATTCAACTTTCCCAAGGGCGCCCCCATACAAAGTCATATTGGCTTCCAAACCCCACTGTGAACCATGCCCAAACCCCAACAATTGCTTTTCTGGACTTTTTTCCCTTAAATGAACTCAGACCTAGAGTTCACTACAGGAATTTCAGGGGTTACAGCAAGAGCTGTTAGGAGATTTCCCTATGTCCAGGCCAGAATGTAGGGATTGCAGGGGAGTCTTGGGATGAGGCAGTGGGGGAGGACTGTAAGCCTTTTTTGTAATCCCTCTGGCTCTTTGCCCCAGCTTGTATGCTAAATCCTCTCCTGTGTACCTATATTTGTGCAGAACTGTAACGGCTCAGGTAGTCTTCCATTCTGTCCCTTGATTTCCCCAGCAGCTCTGCTCCACAGTCTTGGTGCTTTCATCTACCTCATATCTATTACCCCTTCCCTCCACTACCCAGAAAATCAGACAAGATAGTGTCATGGGAGCTTATATCTAACAGTTCTGTGAACATGTGAGTACCTCCCTTTCCTGAAGTACCCTACCATGCATATGCCTTTTAGTCTGTCTTGAGGACAGAGAGACTTCTGGCTCACCACTAATTGTCTTTCTTCTTATAGCACCTGAAGTGAGAAAAGGAAGAGAACCAGGAGTTAGGAAATGCAGAGAGAGAGAGAGAGAAAACTCTGTCTATACTAGTAAGCAAGGCATGTTTGCATTTGGTTTACAGTAGCCAGCAGTGTGGTTCAACCAAACAAACTTCAGATGGTTTTGTTCCACTGAAAACTCTATATCTTCACTGCTGACACCACTTATTCAGGTTTGGCAAGTCATTGACTCAGCACCATGACATCATCCCTTCTTCCTCCCACCCACAGGAGAGTGAACAACAACCAAACCATGATTCAAACAGCTTGGTTTAATTCTGCATCCTGCCCCTCAGCTTCATTAATAGGTAGGAGAGTGAGCGGGGAAGGGCCCTTAATGCACTTAGTGCCAATCCATTTGGGAAAAAGCATTTGCTCTCCAATCCCGAGGAGTCTTCTCATATCCCCTAACCAGGCCAGTGAAGCACCCTTGTTTTATCACTTTCCAGAACGCTATGTTTCATCTTCATTACCAAAATTGGCAAGAAATGTGAAGAGTTTGAGACTGTACCCTACTTGTAAGCTCACAAACTAGCATACCTCAGTTTCACAGATGTTGGAAGAATATATGAGATTCTTGGGTCAGAGTTTGTTTTGGTTCATGTTTGCATTAGTTCCCCTTGCCCCCTGCCCCAAATCCCACAGGAGAAATGAGGAGCAGCCAGTCAAATGTTGACATACAAGTATTCTTCAAACTACAGTTAGAGACAAAAGCTGTTACAATAAATGTAGAAAGGCCATGGACAATTATCTCAACAATATCTGACCATTGTTTCTCCACTATCTTGGCTTCTGACAAAGTTTGCCATTAAGTATGTGTGGTGATTTTCTGGATATCAGGGCTGAGCAAGGAAAAAGTCATGACCATGAGATGGCAGTAGCACACAACGTGCTTTATTTGGGTGGCCCTTTGAAAGGTTTCAGGAGAGTGGAACTTCCCTCACAGCAGGAGACCTTCCAGAGGCAGCAGCAAGAGGCCACCACCCAGAAGAGGAAGAGTTCAAGGCAACTTCCAAGGGACAGAAGAATTGGACAGGAGGCTTATGTGTCTATGGGATGTTACTAAGCAGCCAGGTGTGGAGTCTCTGTGTCAGAGAGTTCCCATGGGCATCAGAGGCTTGGGGCTTTTGTCCAGCCCCAGAGTATGTTCTATCTATGGGTAGCAGATGTTGAGTCTAGTTTTACAGAGGGTGCAATGTGGGTGGGTTCTAAAGGGCCAAAAATGTGCTTATTGGGGGCCATATTTAAAGCAATTGGGTGTGTAAACATTTGATTTTAGTTCCAATGAGCTTTGAGCTAATGGTCTTAGCCATCTCTGAATATAGGGAACAAGATACAAGGCACTATCTAAAGATATTAACCCACTTATTTAACAGTCCATGCCTTGGCCCCATGTTGTTTTACAATCTAAGTTGTATGCTATTTCATGGAGTCTCAGTTGGGAGCCAGCGATGAAGCATCCTCAAGACCCAGAATGCTATAAGGCTACAAATTAGGATTTTAAAGCCAGTTCTCAGCCAGTCTGCCCACTTGGGCAGCCAGTAGAATAAATTTGAAAGGAGACAATTTTGTTTTGACAAATCCATTTAGTCAATAGAGTGGCATTTATATCCCCTTTGGTACATGACCCCAGCTATCTGTAAAACTTGGTGTTATCTACGCACATGCAGCAAGATAATTTTAGCAAGCACACAGCCCCTGTGCCCTGCGACCCCTCCAGCAGCCTGACCTAGGGCTATGCAGTTATCTCACACCATGGCCCCTAAAGTACAGTGAGATTCAGCAAAGAGTTTCGGTCCTTGGGCTGTTTATCTAATTTCTGTGGGTAATTCCTGCAACATGGCTATGTGTTTCTCTTAATTGTGGTGTGCTGTTCCACACATATGCTATTCCTACTGCCTCCAAAATTAGTGATCCTAGGGAAGTTAGTACCATGAGGAACTATTTGGAAAACTCACTTGTGACATTGGGGAGTCGCAGCTAGTGTGGTTTGGTGGCGGCAAGTACTTGGGGGAGGGGGTTCCACTGTTGAATAAAATTCTACTGGAATTTTGCACCAATCCCAAGTGCAGGAAATATCCTTCAGGGTTGGATGAGGAGAAGATTATGATAGGGAAGCCATTTGATTCCTTTACAGGACCACCAGGCTCCCTCTGCTGCCTGAATTCTCTGTGTTCCACTGAAGGGAAGTTCACATGGCTTCATGAAGTTCCAGAAGTTCCAGGTTGTGTTAATAGGAGCAGAAAGTGGTATAGTCAAACAAGCTTGTGTTATCCACCTTGCATTCAGCACCTGGGTAAACTAAATTTGTTGTGGGTTCAGCCTACCATTGTCTATACATTTACGTGAGATAAGCCTCTGGATAAGGTTGTTGAATGTCAATGGTTAGGGGAATCGGCTCATCTAAATAAGTGAGGTATATGATGCAGCATTGCCAGGGAAGAAGTATTACACTATATTTTCTAAAATCAGGTTGGCAGAAGCAAGCCCTGCATTAGGTTAGATTTACCATTTTATATGTTGCTGTGGCTAAGGCTATAGGCACGTTTGGTGTAGTCGGCAATTGTATGTTCCTCCTTGCTGTGACTGTTGTGCATTGTGCTTGAGTTTCCTGCTGATTGCAAATAGTAAATAGCATTGATGTGTTCCCATGAGTGTGGGATAGGTTTTGCAGGTGTTATTGGCAGTCCAAGAAGAACGTTGTTAGTCTAGCCACACACCAAATTAGATCCTGAATTATGAGGCACTCGCATATGAGTGAACAAAACAGGTGAACCAAGTATTTTTTTTTTTAAATAGATATCGGCCGGGCACGGTGGCTCATGCCTGAAATCCCAGCACTTTGGGAGGCCGAAGTGGGCAGATCACGAGGTCAGGAGTTCCATACCAGCCTGGCCAATATGGTGAAACCCCGTCTCTACTAAAAATACGAAAAAAAAAAAAAGATTACCCGGGTGTGGTCGCATGCTCCTGTAGTCCCAGCTACTTGGGAGGCTGAGGCAGGAGAATCACTTGAACCCAGGAGGCAGAGGTTTCAGTGAGCCGAGATCGCGTTACTGCACTCCAGCCTGGGCGACAGATCCAGACTCTGTCTCAAAAGAAAAAAAAAGATATCAGTTGTATCAAGACATAGGTCCCTCTTATGTTCCATTGTATTGCAACATTATTGTGTTTCAGTGGGGGACCAAATGCTTTATGGACTCCATTTTAGGGGAAACTTTCATAGGGAAGAGGTTTGTATACCTTTAATAACCTCAGGAGTGGCCCCTTGGGAGGTGGCAGTGTGACTACACCAATAAATTTCCTCCCAAGTACTCATGGACATAAAGTGTCTACTGAGACACTGGAGATGACTAGAGGGGGACTGGGGGAGGGGGAGCAAGGGTTGAAAAACAAACTGTTGGGTACTATGCTCAATACCTGGGTGATGGGATCATTTGTATCCCAAACCTCAGCATCATGCAATATACCCAGGTAACAAACCTGCACATGTGCCGACTGAATCTAAAATAAAAGTTGAAAAATAAATGACAAGGCATAAAAATGTTTTAATGAAGATGAAAACATTCCTCCTAAGTTAGTTTCATTACATGTCTTCTCATTATCGTTTATATCTTCTGTAGGTTTGGAGTGTGTATGGATTTTTAAGGAGCCCTCAGAAAAGTAACATTGGGCAACAACTGCCCTCAAACATTTTCTAAGTTTTTAATAACTGTGGTTTTGGACAAATTTCACAATAGCTATAAGCAAAGAGTTATCAGTGTGGGTGGAGAAACTCCCATGCAAACAGTAGTTAGATTTCTCCCTGAGATCAAATATGTTTTTTGTAAGAACTGCCTGTGCTGTGACGCCACAAGCTATGATTTGTTCACTGTGGGTAGCCAGCATTGCAATTGCTGTAGAGTTCACTTCCATTGAGTGTTATGTAAAACTTGCAGTTAGTATATTGAAATTAGGTTAGGGAAGGATTCCCAAGCTGGTTGTAGTGTGTGTGTGTGTGTGTGTGTGTGTGTGTGTGTGTGTGTGATTTTTTTTTTTTAAGAAATGTCTTGGCCCAGGTAATGTCGTGTAGTATGCATTGCCTTAGAAGCCAATAATTGTAAAGGTATACACTGTGGGTGTCGATTGCACTTATTATAATTCCAGGGATAAGAAAAAGCTATCGTTTTATCTATGCAATCCCGTAAGGCTTGTGGGTATTGTATCTGGATTATAGCATTAATAACAACACCAATCACAAGCATCCTGGTTGTAATATTTGGTGCATACTATCTCTGGGCATTCCTTAAATGAGGCTCCATAGATAGTGGTCCATTGCTCCATTTGTTTAATGGCACATGAGTTAATAATAGTGGGTTTCATCTGATGTGAAGGAAAAGGCAGCCCACAGAGCTTAGAAGGCATCTATGAGTCACAAGTGAAATTGTACAATCTGACTTAGCTGGAAGGATGTTACTAAGTGGTAGTAGAGAGAGAAGGAGAAGTCCTAACCTCAGTGCTGATGTCTGTGGACTGACCCAGTGAAATGGGAGCATGGTTCCCTTTGTTCCCACTCTGACCTATGTTGGGTCTCCCTGTGGTGTGTATGTGGCATGCTGTTTCCATACATACTCTGACAGCAGTAGGGTGTGGATTACCAGGGATAGGGTGATCCACCAATTGAGGTATAATTGACATTGATAAGGGTAGGAACTTTCTCAGGTAAGGAAGGGCGGAACATCAGCATAGGCATAAATGTTGGAGGTCATTTGCAGCCAGCAGTAGGGAATCTGATTGTCCTCTGGGAGTCACCCAAATGGTGTTACCGGATACAAGGGTTGTTGGTTCAATCTCCTGGGTGTCCAGAGCAGGTCAAGGTTTGTTCCATAGTGCCCTTAGTGAAGCAAAGTACATGGGCAGAAAATGAGGATGCTTCCCTCTCCAGATAGTGGTGGGTGGTTTACTAGGTTTATTCTGGGTAATGAACAGACTAAGACTGAGAATGCACCCAGAATGAGTGGTCCATGCCAGATCCTTTTCAGGATTGAGGGGAAAAGAAATGACCAGACTCTGGATTTTCTATAAGGAAGAAGGAAGAGGTGAAAGAGCCAAGTTCCTTTGCTGTGGGCTGTCACTTCGGGGCCCCCATGTTTGTGAATACTGGTAAATCACGTTGTGTCCAGTGGGTACATACATCACCAGAGGTTGCAGCATCTCTGTTGGTGGTCTCCTCATTTGCTGTGAATTAAAATATAGTGTAGTTATGCCAGAGAGGTATGGATTTAATGTAAGCATGACTATGGGCAGTATTTTTGGCTACTGGGAATGCTATTGTCCTGCATGTTCTTTCAATATCCCTTGTTTTAAAAAGCCCATTGTGTCATTCTGTGACACCTACTACTGTAGGACCAGAGAATAAATGAGAAATCCAACCAGTGTTCTTTGGTAACGCCTACGGTTGAATCTTCTTTGCAGAGAAGTGAGAGTCTTGATCTGACTGGATAACTTTGTGTAACTTTTGTACTCCCAAAGGCCATACAAACTATTTTATCAGTTCCTCAATAACATTAGCAGAGCTTGGTGCCTTTCGTGGGTAAGCCAAGAGTAAGCCTGTGTAGGAATTACTACATTGTTGTGGCATATGTAATAGTTCCTGCTGCTTCAGAGAGAGGCCCAATGAAATTGACTGGATTTGCCAGCTCTAATATAGCCCTTCTCCTCCTGTGCAGTAGGTCCAAGTCTCCAGATTTATGGTCTATCTGCTTCGTGTAAATGTCTCTCTGCTGGGTCTATTTCTCATTAACAGATTGATTTTCATGGTCTCATGATGCCCAAATGCCCTGACCTCTCCTGTGTAGGGTGTAGGGTAGCTCTTACCAAAGTTCTGCTGTCTCCCTTCTTTTCAAAAGGATTAACTACTTTGGTAGTTTAGCTAGTTTGTCAGCTTCCAGGTTGTATTGTTTGCTGTGAGCTGAGGTATGTTGTACAAAGATGCGCAGAGTGGAGGCCAATGTGCTGATATTTTCCCCCACATCTCCTTACCCCAAATGTGTCAGCCTTGTATGTTCCAGCCCTGATTTTGTCCAAGTCCCAACCCAATAGCCCATTAGCCACTGACCAGGAGTTGCCAAAAATGTGAAGCTTAATAAAATGTTTGTCGAAGGCCTTCTTTATTTCTAGGGATGTTGCACACAGCCTGGCCCATTGGGCACTTTGGCCCGTCCCCATATGGAAGTTGGAGTATTTGAATAAGGGTAGTAGGCTGTTGCTGTCCTTTATCTGACTCCCTTATACCCTGTGCTCACTCCATTGGTAAAGAAAAACATTAATTTTCTTGTTGTGAGAGTGCTGGCCGTCCTCCCTCCATTCCCCAATGAGCAAGAGCCAGGGGCATTTCCAGGGGTTTTGGCAAGTTAACCTCATTGACAGAGTATGTGGCCATTTCCTCACACAGTAGTGACACTCCAGGAGGGCCAGGTGTAGTTCAATCCTGTAGATACCATTTTCATTTTAATAAAGAAGCTTCTGTTGCTGATCCAATTTTACGGGCAGCTCTGCCCATTACCCAGGGCATAATAGGAATCTCGGTCCACAGGGTAATTTTCTCTGCCCCACCAGGGCTTCAGTTTTGATAAGTGCCCCGTATGCTGCCAGTGGGTGTCTGTCTAGTGAATACTTTAGGCTGAGGCTGAGAGCTACTTACACCAAAAGCCCATGGGTAGGCATTTACTTGTCCATTTGTTCCAGAGGCTCCAGGAAGCAAATTTTGGAGCAATGGAAACTTATAATTGCAAGTCTTGTCCTTGGGAGCACTAGAGGGAGAGCCAAAGTACTAGCCTCCTGTAGCTCACCCAGTGCCTGTAGTTGTTCAGGTCCCTACTGAAAAAGGGAAGCTTTACAGGTGTCTCAATAGACAATTCAGCAAGGGTCAGCAAATATTGGAGGTGAGGAATGCATTGTGCTATCATTCCTAATGAATGTTGGGGGTTCTTTACTGATGTGGGCAGTTTAAGCATGAGGAGCTTGTCTTTTATCAGATTGGAAATAGTCTGAACACTATTTCTGTCCTGTCAAAGCGTAGAGATCTTATTCCTAGATTTAGACTGCCCTTACGAATCGGCTCAGTTTGTGGCTGACTTGGTACAGAAAACAGCAAAGGTATTGAGGATCACATGGAAACTGCATGCTGCCTACCGACCGCAAAGTTTTGGAAAGGTGACCGAGTGTGGATCAAGGACTGAAACATAGCCCCTTTGCATGCACGGTGGGAAGGACCCCAGCCCATCATCCTGACCACTCTCACTGCTGTGAAGGTAGAAGGAATCCCGGCCTGGATCCACCACACCCGTGTAAAACCTGCAGCGCCTGAAACTTAGGAGGCAAGACCAAGACCGGATAACTCAGGCTGTGCTCCCCCTGTCAGATAGTAAATCCCAGGTGATGTACCTGCTGTCAGCAGATCTAGGCTTTCTTCTTGGACACATTATACCCACAGTCCTCCAGGTGCCGAAGTAGGGCATCCATTCCCTTGGCAAACCCGACTGCTGTGGGGTGTCCTAGCAGAAGGTCCTCGATGTACTGGAGCAACATGCACCCTGGGTCTCTGGCAGGAAACTTCTGGAAGTCCCGAAACAATGCTTCCTCGAAGATGGTAGGGGAGTTCTTGAACCTTTGGGGAAGCCGGGTTCAAGTGTACTGAGTGGTGACACCTGACCCCGGATCTTCCCACTGAAAGACAAACAGTTTCTGGCTCTCAGGGGCTAGTCTGATGCTAAAGAAAGAGTCTTTCAGGTCCAAGCAGGTGAACCAGCTGTCCTCAGCTGACAGCAACCCTAAAAACATGTACGGTTAGGCACTGTTGGATATAAAGTCACTGTAGCTTGATTAACCAAGCACAAGTCCTGTACTGGCCTGTAGTCCTCGGTCCTTGGCTTGGGAACAGGCAGGAGGAAAGTGTAGTATTCTGAGGTCTGAACAGGCAGGAGTGGAAAAACACCCTTCCGAGTTCCTAGTGTAGCCTTCAAATTTTACAGACTTATACCTTACGTGGTGTAATTGCCAATCCACTCTCAGTGAGAGGTGGTTTACTGAGGGTTGTGATCAACTGTGAAACAGAGTCTTGGTCAGGTTCTGCGAGGAGGATGTCATCAATGTAATGCCAAAGCATAGTTTCTGCTGAAATTGAGGGGCAGGTGTCTATGTCCTGTTGGCAATGACTGTGCAATTGGAGGGCTATTAAGTATCCCCCAAAAAGCTAGCATCACAATGAAGATGAGGGGAAATGAATACCCCAAAAGCAAGTGGGTAAAGGTGTACTATTGACTCTCAAAGGTGGAAGTGAAATGTGTTTGACTCAACTGTGAAATTTTTACTAAACAGAACATGTTAGCCAAGTCTACAACTCCAGATTCAAATTCTGGGGGCCTTAGATGCCCTGTATTAATATAAACTTACCACTGATGTTTTGAATGACACCCATTAAGGCAACAATGTCCTATAGAGGTGCTCTAATAAAGGAAACAGCCCTGTGGAACTCTGTATGGTCTATCGTCTCCACTGATTAGTAGTGTCTCTTAGTGCAGGCCATATGGGGAATTGATAGGTGAGGTAGTAGGAGTCAGTGCTCCTTGTTAATCTATGTCACCTGTGACAGGCCATAATCCTTCAGTATCCTGCTTCAGTTTCTGCTGTGGTATATGAACCACCTGAACCAGGAGGGGCAGGTTAACTTGTTCCCACCAGGAAGTGCCACCAGTAGCGTAAAAACCTTAGTCTTATGTCATGAGTTTATCTGAGGCCTGAGGAGGTCTGTTCCAATAATGGGGAAATGGATAATCTTGGAGGCGAGGCAAGTAGGACAGAAGCATATTTTTAGCAAAACTGAGCCAATTTTAATAGTTAAGAGGGGAATTATCCCTTTAATTAATTCCTTTAATTAACCCCCTCCCAAGCAGGTAACCTACTTGCCGGGAGGGGGTTCCTTTTAAAGCATGTGTGTGTGTTGGCATTAGGGAGATTTGGGCACCCCTGACTGACAGAGTTAGCCAGTGTTGTTTGTCAGTGCCCAAGCCACAGTTAATATGGTAAAAGGGCAACTGTCCGTCAGAAGGGGCCTTCCGACACTGCAGGATCCCTGTGTGAGAGAAGATTCTTAGCCATTTGGCAGGCATCAGAGACAGGTGTGGAAGATAAGGTTACCTCCAAAGGGAAAGCCAGCTGGGGTGGGAGGGGGTCGTAATCTAATCCTAGTAAGTATTGCAATTGCTCCAAACATTCACCAGAGATCATCCAATTTGGGACCTTCTTGTGCCTTAGGGTCTAACATAACCTCTTTTCTTCATCTCATGGTTGATGCATACATGGGAGCCTGGCCACAGGTGGTTTGTTTGGCCCAGGAGGGGGCAGCCTGAGTGGTGATAGTAACTTTGATTTAGGCCAGGTAGGGTATTATAGTGTTAGCAGGCAGCACCTGACTCTGAGTTTGTCTTTCATGAGTTTCTATTAAATCCAGTGCAGCTATGGCCTCTTGAATTGTTTTAGCAGTAGCCACCATGCCCAGTAAAGAAGATTTTCCCAGGAGCTCCGCCCCCTGTGGAATAATTGAGTGGACTCAGGACTCGATTCAGACTCCTCCAGTCTTGTCAAGTCATCCTGCCCCACCTCATTTGTTGCCTCCACTCCAACATGTCCAACTGGTGGAGGAGATGTTTAGCCTTGGCTAACCTTTTCTCTGGACAGTCTTCCCAGGCCATTATGAGGTCTAATGGTGGGCAGCCTTCTAATCCACAAAAATACACATCAGCAATAAAGATGTGAACAGAGGTCCAATGCCT
The DNA here is from genome assembly GCF_028885625.2 of Pongo pygmaeus. Lineage (NCBI taxonomy): Eukaryota > Metazoa > Chordata > Mammalia > Primates > Hominidae > Pongo > Pongo pygmaeus. Next base: position 58,590,949 of record NC_072396.2, on the reverse strand, counting down.
CTGTGTGGCTTCTTCCCAAATTCTGCTCTAATTATACAGGTTCCTTTAGTGGGGACACAATTTTTCCATCATGTACTATCGCTCCTAATTGTTTAATTTCATTCCCCATTAGGTGGAATCTGTTCCTTGCCAGATGCATTCTATAGAGCCAAGCAGCCCCTTGTTTATTTGGTTCTTGGCCTGGGTACTTAAGGAGAGACTGGGGCTTGGGTAAGAAAGAGGATGGGACTCCTCCTCCGAGGAGGAACAGACCCTTCCTTCTTGGCTCTCCCTTTTTGTCTTTTCCATTTTTATTACTTTCTGGGTGGCTACAGGCAAAGCAGAGGTTAAGTTTCCCCAGTCCCTACCGTGGTGACACTGTGCTGCCTTTTCTTCTGGAGAGCACCTATTCTCCTCTCCAGGGATCTCTTGTCCAAACTGTCTCTCCCAAGAGTTTGGGCTCTTACCTCTTCTCCAGGTGGCATCCTGGTGATAAATTGCTGCCAGCAATGTCAGCACATGCCTCATGGTTAGGAATGCCTGTTCGACCTGACAGCAACCTCCTGTAGAGTTCCAGGAGGGGCAGGAATATAAACTTTTTTGCCTTCAGTCACTTTAAGTAACACTCTAGCTAGCTCAGCCCAAAGGTGGAGATATTAATATCCCTCTGGAGAGGGGACAGCATGATGACAACTGCAACATCATCATTGAGTATAACAACAGTAGAGGCATGCTACCTGCTTTCAAAGGCCTCTCCACCAGCTGCCCTTAGGAGACCAGCCTTGGCCTGATGTCTCTGCCTTATTGGCTCATTTGCTTGCCTAGCTGTCTCCAGGAAGGAGGACATCCTCACATCTCAGACTACCCCAAATCCTCAACCCAGCCAAAGAGAACACTTCCCACCATAGCTTGTTATGCAGTCCAGGGTGGTTCACCCTTATTCCAGAGGCATGCACTCCCTCTTTTTCTATTCAGGTGCACAGGTGCACAATGTCCAATGTCAACTGAGGGGGGGACCCAGGTAAGTGGGCTGACCTCCTTCCCAAGAACCTTGGCATCTCAGACCCCAAAAGCCAGTTCTAGTGGTATGGGTTCACTCAACTACTGGTACTACCTCTGGGCCAGGTCAATGAGGTATAGAAGGAGACTGCAAAAAGTATATTGTTGCAGTACAGCAATGAGCGATGCTGCGCAAAACTGCTACAGAGGCATTCTAAATGTAGAGTCTAAACACTTAAGGCTGCCTAGGACTGATTCCTCAATTGATTGTCCTACTGATTGGGTAGACGCTATGCCAATTTCTTGTTCACGAAAATCCCATCCTCTTCAACACTTGTGGTGAGTTCCAAGATTTCTGGGCTGACCAATGAAGAAGACATGACCACGAGATGGCAGTAGCGCTCAAAAACATTTTTTTTTTTTTTTTTTTTTTTTTTTGGGAAGGGAGAAGGAGTCTCTGTTGCCCAAGCTGGAATACATTTGCGCAACTTCTGCTCACTGCAACCTCCGACTCCTGGGTTCAAGTGATTCTCCAGCCTCAGCCTCCCAAGTAGCTGGGATTACAGGCGCCCGCCACAATGGCGGGCTAATTTTTGTATTTTTTAGTAGAGACGAGGTTTCACCCTGTTGGCCAGGCTGGTCTCGAACAGCTGACCTCAGGTGATCCACCCGCCTCGGCCTCCCAAAGTGCTGAGATTACAGGCATGAGCCACCGCGCCCAGCCAAGAAGCTTTTTATTCCGGCGGTGCTTTGACAGGTTGCCAGAGAGGGGAAGTCTCTCACATCAGACCTTCCAGAGGCAGCAGCAGAGGGCCACTGCCCAGAAGGGGAAGAGGGCAAGGTAACTCCCGGGTTAGAGGAGGATAGGAGAGAGCCTTATGTGTCTGGGCGATATGACTCAGCAGCAGGAGAGGGAGTCTCTGGGTCAGAGAGCTCTGGAGGCAAGCCGTGGCATGGGGTCTTTTATAGCCCCTGTGTTTGCCTTAACCATGGCTAGCAGATGTTGGTGCAGTTTTGTGGGGCATGCAAGGCAAGCAAGCCCTAAATGGCTACACATATGCTTATGTGAGCTATATTTAAAGCAATTGCATATGTGAAAAATTCGAGTTTGGCATTGGCAGGATTTCAGCCTGCTGTGAGAAAGTATAATGGCAATATAAAGGCCAATATATGGAGATCATCTTTAACCCACTGATATAATAACATGCCACTTAGTCAGCCACTCTGATTAATCTGACTAGCATGGTCTGAGATCAAATCCATTCAATCTGTACTGTCAACAGGACTCTAAGCAGCAAGGTGAGATCAATCTGCAACGTTAACCCGAACTTAAAACGTTAAGCACACACGTACAATACTACTGCCCCTGAGTTTTATCTAAGAGAAATGAAAGCATAGGTCCACATAAAGACTTGTACGTGAATGTTTATAGCAGCTTCAATTGTACTAGTGAAAAACTGGAAACAATCCAAATTACCATACAATGAAATACTATACTATGACAAATAGTAATGAACTATTGATAGAAATAACAGCATGGGTGAATCTGAAAATAACTATGCTGATTTTAAGAAGACAAAAAAGAGTATACAGTGTATAATTCTATTTATATAAAATTCTATAAAGCACAAACTAATCTATAGTGAGAGAAAGTAGATCAGTGGTTGCCTAGGGACAGGGATGGGATGGGGATGGGTAGGGAGGGAAGCAACATAAAGGGGCATAAGAAAGCCTTAGGTGATGAAAATGATTGTCATTTTGAATGTGGTAAGGGCTTATGATTATTAGTAAGGAGTTATGCTTATAAAATATAAATAATTTGTATTTTATAAATTATATAAATTACATACAATTTCTTTTAGTTTTAAATTTAAGGAATGGCAACATGTCTTGTGTCAAAGAACCCTCAAAGCAACATCTAAGTACTGCAAAATCTTTGACGATGTATTTGCCAGTTAACTTATCTTTAAACATCAATAATAAATAAAAATGGTCAAGACTTATTTGTTTCTATTTGTTTATTTTAGTGTGCTATTGCTTTTTCACATTCTGGGTCATATTTTCAAAGTATTGTTTCACATTGTGTAAATGTATGTTTTTTTTTTCACTATTAGTAAAGAGCATCTCAAGAAAGGTCCTACTTTCTACTTTGATGGTATAGGAGCATGTTTGACTCAGCTATGAACCACTTGTGGGCAGAGTTATGGGTGAGAAATCTGATATTTAAGGAACACTCTGGATTAGTTTCCACTTGTGAGAAAATAAAAAAGCGATGAGCACTTTTTCCAAATACCATGTGATGAATCAAGTACTCAAACATGGGTTTAGACTATTCTATTACCAAAATTTTCCAATCAATTCCTGTGGACAGTTTGTAAACTGTCATTCCCAACGCCTCCTCATTCTTCAAGTTCCCACTGAAAGGTCTCATAGCTTGTCAGACCTTTGGGGGAAGTGCTTTTTTTTTTTTTTTAATTAAAAGTTAAGTCATGTGCAGGGCAGAGTGAGGCAAAATGCAGCCAGTGGTCAGGACCTAAAGACCTCTCCTCCACCTGGGCCTTGAGAGTTTGGGAGAAGCTCAGGAAGAAAAGCCAACCATCTGAGTCCACTGGGCTTTGAAGCAGTGGTCTTGCATCTGTACATGTGGGATAAATTATGTGAAAACCATTAACTCTGCTGCTGATCCAGATGCAGGGAAAAGCTTTTCCTCTGATCAAGGTGACCATCTGGCTGGTGGACCTCATTTTGCACCAGGTCCTGATCGATGAGCTGAGCCTGAGTCCACAGTTCACCTGATGGAGAACTCAGAGTCAAAGCCCAGGCCCAAGTGAGACTGTCTGACTCCTGCTTGAGGGCCTAGGGACCACACCCCTGGAGTCAGGAGGGCAGAGGTGAGAATGACAGTGGAATGGCCAGAAGGTAAAGATACATGTGAATATTCTGTCTTCATTAGGTCACATGGATGAAAGGCAAGAGAAAAGTAGCACATACATTTTTGAGAAGTTAAAGCTGATAGTCAGGACACAAATATGGTTGATTGTTCTACAGACGTGGAAGGCAGGGGCTTAGGTCCTGTAAAGTCCCCCACTGAGCAAATAACTGAGACAGTACTTCCTAGTGATGCATTCTGCTGGCAAACAGTATGAAATTTTCCTGGAGAAGGCTCAGGCCATCAGTCCCTGGTCCATCTTCTGGCCCCACAGAGATGCTGATTAGAATACCCTCCACAGGGAGAGCATTGCACAAGTGATTCCCTTTTTAGAAATTCTTCTAAGCCAGTCAGAAGATGACAAGCTTGCAGATGGAAGGGAATCAGAACCTGGGCGATGTCTTGTAGTGGCCGAGTGATCCCTGCATGTGGTTCAGAGTGTTTTCACTAAGACAAAACAGCGGGAGAAAGAAAAACCCTACACCCATACAAACTTTGAGGGAATAGTGGAGCTTAATGTAACAGACACTGGTCATGCCAGGAAATTTTATTACCTTTTCTGGAGGGGTCGCAGGGATTTGTGTTTGGGCTGCTTTCCGTGGTGCAGTAATTGTCAAGCTCACCAAAAGTGTGACAGAATCACGGAATTACCCTTGGCAGAAACGCAGAATTACTCCTAACCCCTACCCTCATCCTCCACCTGGACCAGACAGAGAAACAACTACTTGAGTTTTCAGAAACTACCAAATCTTGGCTCTAGCTCCGCATCCTTGGCCAGAGCATGGAAGGTTGGGGTGAGAGACACGGTGAACAAAAACTGCATCCTTGAGCTACTCACACTTCTTCTTTCCCTATTTTGCTCTTGTGTGTGGGGTCAGAGGTTACCAGGCAGGGGTCACTAAGGTTGTCAGTGGGAGGATGTGAGCCCTGGTGGGTTCCTCCCAGCCAGCTCAACATGGGAGGCTCCCAATTCTCCTTTCTCCTGCAAGGAAAGACACCACAGCTGTGTCACTCTCCTTCAGTGACTGCAGATTGGAGGTCTGTTTTTCCACAAAACCTAGTTCTAAGCCATTTCTAGCAAGTGAGAGTGACTGATTGGAAGCCTAGTGGTGACAGCTACCCATGGGGCAGGCTTAAATAGCGACTCCTTCTGGTAGTGAATGAATTTCAGATTTCACACAAGAAGGGCAAAACCATGGGCTATTTTCTCACATGAATTTTTGCTTATTTTGGGCCCTAAATCAAATTGAGAAAAGTGTGACTAAAACACTCACACTGCCAATATAGTTAGAGATATACACTTTGTGAGACTAACTCAGGAATCTACTGCCCTGCTTCTGCAAGGATAAGGCTCTTTAAGGCATGACTTGAAATGAAATCCAAGCACCATTTATCTGTTTAACTCTGGTGCAGGAGAACAGAGCAGCATTTAAGGTATAAACTAAATTAGTCTATTCCTGAAGAGAACATTTGCTACTCACATTTATGGTGGAAGACACAATCTCACAACACAACAAAGCTCTCCTTGTGAGTGGAGCAGGCCAATACTGGGTACGGCTAGACTGTAGGGCTCACAGGCTCCATGCCCTAAGCTACTGATACCCCTTTGTGCCAGAGGCTGGGTTTTGCAGCAAACTCAGTTCAGGTCTGGGAACACTGGGCCCACCAAGAATCCTAAATAGTCAACTAAAACCCCTGAAATACCCAGGCCTGTTTCTTTAATCATTAGTATTGTTTGCATACCTTTAGGAGGTACAAGCGCAGTTTTGTTACGTGGTTATATTACCCAGTGGTGAAGCGTAGGCTTACCAGAGCAAAAACAGGGTGGTAGATAATCTCCTTTGTGCAATCAACAACTATAACCCTGGCAGGTAGGGTGCGTACTATTCATACTGACTACAGAGAGCATGGACTCCTCTAACCTGATAAAAGATATGAAGCCAGTTATCTATTTATTACCTCTTAGCTCCAAATTCACCAGTCAATATATATTCTTTGATAATAGAGGGATTCTTTAAGCATCTCTCCTTTAAAGTAGCATCAAAGAGCACGATGTTACACTTACTGAATAGAGGGCTCTGGAGGGACAGACATTGAAAAAGGAAGGGTACTTCTATGATTTCTGGCTCTCAGAGGTGTGGAGGTAAGGACATTCAGGATGCTTTGTCCCAGGCCTGGGCCCAGAACAACTGTCCCTCAGCAAACCTGCAGTCCTGGTGTGCCCTGATGATCAGCTTCTTGTGGCCCTCTTGATAGGGACATCCTGTACTCCAAGTCATCTGCCCACTGCTTCCCTCTGCTCACTTGCTTCTCAGCCACAAACACACACACACACACACACACACACACACACACACGACCAGGTTCATGTAGTCCTTTCAATACTGCAGCCCTCTCAACACCGAGCCCCCATCCTGATCCTGTGCAAGGGGCATTGTTTACTCCAGGCCTCCAACTGAGACAGGACTCCCAATCCCTACTTCACACTACATACTAGCCACCAGCTATGGCTTGTCCACACTACCATGCTCCAAAGGGTGCCTTCTTGCTTCCTCTGTGACCGTAGACCAGTTCTGCCTCTGTAGACCAGCTTAGGTACTGGCAAACCAGTGTAACTTCTCTGCCATCCAGTAGGTTCTTCTCCAATTAGGTATAAAATCCATCCTTGGGGAGAAGCTTTCATTCTAAGCTTGTCTTTCCTTTGGTACTCTCTCCCAGCCCCAGAAAACCCCACATAGAATTGTCTTGTATCCTATATAAGATCTTTTATCATCGCTTAATGATTCTTTATATTAAATTTTCCCCTTCTAGATCACTGTGTGCTTTCTATCTCCTGATTGGATCCATATTGCTACAGAACACAACATCTACAGCAAGCATAATTCTTAATGGAGAATCACTGAAAGCTTTCTCTTTAAGAGCTACATCAAGTAAGGATGTCCACTATCACCACTTCTATGCAATAGTTTACTGGGGGTAGGGGTGGGGTCCCAGACACAGCAGTAGGGCAAGAAAAAGAAATAAGATATTTGGAAAGGAAGAAGAAAGACTGGCACTATTTTCAGATGATATGACAGTGTATATAAAATTCTACAAAGTATTACAGACAAATTATTAGAATCGATAGAAGAGTTTATATGCTTATAGGATAAAATCTTAACGAACAAAAGCCAATTGTATGCTATTTAGAGCTATAAATTTAGACAATAAAAATTTCAAACATATGATTTGCAAAATATGAAATGCCTAGGATAAAAAAGTTGCCTTGTGGGAAAAATATAAAATATTATTTGGGCACATTAAAGGTGATCTTATTAAAAGAAGAGATAGACCATAACCATGAATCGAACATTCAATATTGAGAAGTCAAATCTAAAATATCAGCACAATCCAAATTAGAACCCCAAACTAGCTGTTGGTTGAAGTTTTTATGATTAGTTTATAATTTAAATGGAATTGAAATGGACCAATAGTAGCCAAGACACTTTTGAAGAACAAGGTAGAATTGATTTGCCTAATCCAAATATCAGAATTGACTATGGATCTGTAGTAATTAAGATAGTGTGGTACTTCAAACAAACAAGTGCTTAATAGAGAGTATAGGAACTAGCCCACATATGTGTAGATACTTGATTTATGGCACTGCAAATCAATTGGCAAAAGGCAGACTTTTCAATAAGTGGTTCACTGAGAAAACTGGATATTCACTTACTCACATACATACATACATAAATGGAACTCTACTTAACACAATACACAAACATCAACTGCAGATGGATTAAGACCTGACTATGAAGGGCAATAGCAGACATATTTTAGAAGAAAATATAGAGAATGCTTTCATGGTCCAGGGTTCCTTAAAACAGAAAAGATTTCTTAAAACAAAAAAGCACTAACCATCAGGAAAAGAATGATGAAATTGACTATATTATAATTAATAGCTTCTTTTCACAAACAGAGCACAAAGCAAGTGAAAATACAAACAGAGCAAGGGAGTATTTTGGCCACAGGTATGGACGAGTATTTAAAATATTTAACAGACTCATTAAGTCAGTATCAGATGAACAATAGAATACAAACATGGGTTAAAAGAGGTAAATTTGAATAGGCCTTCCTCAAAATAGAAACTCCAAAAGGCTCATTAACACGAAAATTTGCTAAAGCTTAATAGTAATTTGGGTATTGCCCACCAGTAGACTGGCAAAATTTAAATTCGGGCAATACTTGGTGTAGGTGAACATGTGGATCAGTAAGGTGAACATGTGGATCAGCTGGTGGGATTGACAACTCTCCCAATCACAACGGAGAACAATTTGGCATCATCTAGTAAAGCTGAGGATATCCATTCCCTGTGGCCCTGTGATTCTATTCTTGGATATATACCCTAGAGAGGTTTTTACACATGTGTCCCATTAGAAATGTGCAAGAATGTTCACAATAATCATTGAAAAGTAGAAGCAATCCTAATCTCCATCTGCTGTAGAATGGAGTGGTATAATCATACAATAATCACTTTGCTATAAGCATATGCTAGAACGACAGTCGATGGAGACAAAGGATCTACTTACTTATAGCTATTATGAACAACATGGATGAATCTCTCAAGTATAATACAGAGTGAAAAAAGCAAGCTATAAAAGGAAGCATGCCGTGTCATTCCACTTATACAACTTCGTATCAACTCTATTGTTTAGGGATGCGTACAAAAGTGATAAAGCTATAAAGGAAAGCAGTGAAATGATTATTACAAAGTCGGAGCAATTACTATATCTATATAGGAGAGTGTGGGTTGTGACTGGAAGGAGTACAGCAGCTGTATTCTGGAAGGTTGGCAGTGGTCTATTGCTTGACCTTGGACCTTGTTACATAGGTGTCTGCTTTTGTAAAATAATCTAAACTATACAGATACGTTATATGCACTCTTCTAATTTCAGATTTGAAAAATACTTCCTCCAGAAAAAATAATAGAAAGAAAAGTATGTGGAGTAGAAATTTTAATGGGGTTCGAATAGTTATGGATGAAAAACTTGATTTTCAAGAGACCAAGTGTCCACTGTCATTAAAAGAGGGCGAGAGAGCTGGGAGTATTTAAACAACAGGTTACACTCCCCACCAACCACCACCACCAATCTATTCATCACTCTAAGCCTTCTCATCTCAGATATTTCACCCTGTATTTGTGTCAATTACAAACTCATTCGTGACAGACAAATTGGAGGATTGTCGTCATCATTAATAAGGTCATTAGGCATCAAAGGCCCAGCAAGACTGGGCCACCACACTTAAATGTGAGCAGGTACACCAGGGCGATTGGACAAGATCGTCTGTGCACATTACTTGGCAGAGTCCATTGAGTGACTGAGGGTTTAACCTTAACACATTTAACTGGAACTCCTGCCCAGAGAATGTGCTGGAGAATGCAGAATAAACTGAGGAATGCCCTCATTGTGCTATGAGAGTGGACATGAAATTTATCATGGCACAAGCGATCGTCGAAGGGCAAAGAGTTGGGTTAGGTCGGGCACTGTATAGGGAGAAGCCAGGAGCGGGTTGGGTTTTTTCCAGATTTCATTATAAATTGTTTCATCCTCCAGACTTTGCATTTGTAGGCTGAAGAGTGCTAATCTGTTTTGGCCGCATCTCTCACTCATTCTAATCTCTGTATCAGCAGACAAAAATTGAACTATGTGGCAAATTGTACCGAGGACTTTGCTCAAGACAATTGTGAGTATGGAAGTTGTCCCGTGCGGAGGTGGGAAGGGGAAGGACAATTTCGGCAGAAATGCCAGCACTATGGTGGTTTAATGCTGACACAGAGAGTTTATTCTCTCAGGAATTGTCTTTCATCCATCAATCCAGCCAGGTAGCCAGCCAATAAACAAATTTTAACACACAAAAAGTACGAAGCAACATGTCTAACACTGGGAGGGGCTGGGGTGTGTTTATTTGGGTATATACAATGAGTCACGGATTAAAATTGCTTTTAGCAGATAGATACCTAGGTGTTCCACAGCATTACTGAACAAGATGTCGTCATTTCCCCATTACCTCAGAAGACCTCCTTAATTACTTATATTAATTGTAGAATATATTTATGCATACCAGGCTCTACCTCTGGGCTTTCTATTCTGTTCCAGAGACCCAGTACCAGAATATTTAAATCACTGTGGCGTTGAATACGTTTTAATATCTGATAGGGCCAGTTTCCGCGCATTGCACTTTTTTTTCCCCCTTTCAGGAACGTGTTCAGGCCCGCGGCAGGGGGCGGGGTCGCGCCTCCTCCTAGGCTCTGGTTCCAGCCCAGCCTCACGGACGCAGAGATGGAAATCCCAAAGTTGCTCCCGGCTCGCGGGACACTACAGGGCGGCGCCGGCGGTATCCCCGCGGGTGGCGGCCGAGTCCACCGAGGCCCTGACCCACCGGCTGGCCAGGTCCCCACGCGCCGCCTCCTGCTGCTCCGGGGCCCTCAAGATGGCGGGCCCGAGCGGCGGCGCGAGGAGGCCCGCAGGGCCTCACCGAGCCCTGGCCCAAGCCTGTTGGCGCCGAGGCCCGATCAACCTAGCGGCGGCGGCGGCGGCGACGACGACTTCTTCCTGGTGCTGCTTGACCCGGTGGGTGGCGACGTGGAGACCGCGGGCTCGGGTCAGGCCGCAGGGCCTGTGTTGAGGGAGGAGGCCAAGGCGGGCCCGGGGCTCCAGGGGGAGGACAGCGGCGCGAACCCCGCGGGCTGCTCTGCGCAGGGCCCCCGCTGCCTGTCCGCGGTTCTCACTCCGGCCCCGATCTCTGCCCCCAGCCCCGCCGCGGCCTTCGCGGGCATAGTCACTATCCACAACCAGGACCTGCTGTTGCGCTTTGAGAACGGCGTCCTCACCCTGGGCACGCCGCCACCACACGCCTGGGAGCCCGGGGCCGCTCCTGCCCAGAAGCCCAGGTGTCAGATCGCCCCCCAAGCCGGGTTCCCGCATGCCGCGCAGCCGGGTGACTGCCCAGAGCTGCCGCCCGACCTCCTGCTAGCCGAGCCGGCCAAACCCGCGCCTGCTCCGGCGCCCCAGGAGGAGGCGGAGGGCCTGGCCGCCGCCCTGGGCCCCCGCGGACTGCTGGGCTCTGGCCCAGGCGTGGTGCTGTACCTGTGCCCCGAGGCGCTGTGCGGGCAAACCTTCGCCAAGAAGCACCAGCTGAAGGTGCACCTGCTGACGCACAGCAGCAGCCAGGGCCAGAGGCCCTTCAAATGCCCCCTGGGTGGCTGCGGCTGGACCTTCACCACCTCTTACAAGCTCAAGAGGCACCTGCAGTCGCACGATAAACTGCGGCCCTTCGGCTGCCCTGCGGAGGGCTGTGGCAAGAGCTTCACCACCGTGTACAACCTCAAGGCGCACATGAAGGGCCATGAGCAGGAGAACTCATTCAAATGCGAGGTGTGCGAGGAGAGCTTCCCCACGCAGGCCAAACTCGGCGCCCACCAGCGCAGCCACTTCGAACCCGAGAGGCCTTACCAGTGCGCGTTTTCTGGCTGCAAGAAGACATTTATCACAGTGAGTGCTCTGTTTTCCCATAACCGCGCCCATTTCAGGGAACAGGAACTGTTTTCCTGCTCTTTCCCTGGCTGCAGCAAGCAATATGACAAGGCTTGTAGGCTGAAAATTCACCTGCGGAGTCACACCGGCGAGAGACCTTTCCTTTGTGACTTTGATGGCTGTGGCTGGAACTTCACCAGCATGTCCAAACTCTTAAGGCACAAAAGGAAGCACGACGATGACCGGAGGTTCATGTGCCCTGTGGAAGGCTGTGGGAAATCTTTCACGAGGGCTGAACATCTGAAAGGCCACAGCATAACCCACCTGGGCACAAAGCCTTTCGTGTGTCCTGTGGAAGGCTGCTGTGCCAGGTTCTCTGCTCGCAGTAGCCTCTACATTCACTCCAAGAAACACCTGCAGGATGTGGACACTTGGAAAAGCCGTTGCCCGATCTCCTCTTGTGATAAACTCTTCACATCCAAGCACAGCATGAAGACGCACATGGCCAAAAGGCACAAGGTGGGCCAGGATCTCTTAGCTCAGCTAGAAGCAGCAAATTCTCTTACACCCAGCAGTGAACTTGCCAGCCAGAGACAGAATGATCTCAGTGATGCAGAGATAGTGTCTCTCTTCTCTGATGTACCTGACAGTACTTCTGCTGCATTGCTGGACACAGCATTGGTGAACTCTGGAATCTTGACTATTGATGTGGCTTCTGTGAGCTCAACTCTGGCAGGGCACCTCCCTGCTAATAATAATAATTCCGTAGGGCAGGCTGTGGACCCTCCGGCCTTGATGGCCACCAGCGACCCTCCTCAAAGCCTGGATACCTCTCTCTTTTTTGGAACGGCGGCCACTGGTTTTCAGCAAAGCCCCTTAGATATGGATGAGGTCTCAAGTGTAAATGTGGGGCCATTGGGATCTCTGGGCTCTTTGGCCATGAAAAACTCCAGTCCAGAGCCCCAGGCTTTGACACCCAGCAGTAAGCTAACAGTGGACACAGATACTCTGACTCCTTCGAGCACCCTTTGTGAAAACAGTGTCTCAGAACTACTGACACCAACCAAAGCGGAGTGGAGCGTACATCCTAACTCTGACTTCTTTGGACAAGAGGGAGAAACCCAGTTTGGATTCCCCAATGCAGCAGGAAACCATGGTTCTCAGAAAGAAAGAAATCTTGTCACTGTGACTGGCAGCTCATTTTTGGTATGAACCAATTCTATTCATTCCTTGCCATGTGGCTAACTTTTATTACAGTCAATTTTGAGGATATTCTGGACTAAATATTTAAGTGGAGTCATTTCTTTTTGGTTTGCAAAAAGAGCACAGCCCTGGACTACAAGTTTGGAGATCTAAATTCTGATCTTGAGTCTGGAACTGACAAGTTGTGTGACCCTGAGCAAGTCACTTAACCTATCTGAGCCTTAATTTCCTTATTTATAAATTGTGGTGGTTTGAACACATTGCTCATAAGGTCTTTTCAGTTTTGTTTTTTTGTGTGTGTGATTTTGTGCTTTTTCTTGAAAATTTTCGGGCATTTTGCAATTATTATTGTTTGTACTTGTAATGAGAAGCGGTTTGAGCCCTGTAGCACTAAATAATGAAAGATGGAGGAACTGGTGTTTTACATTAAAAATTTAATGGAAATTTTACACAGTACGAAAATCTAATGATAGAGCTAAAAAAAAAAAAGAGCTAAAAATCGGGGTTGGTTCTTCTTAGCTGTTTATCATTCTAACCTTTTTTTAAATGATGAAGGTATGTTTTTGTTGTGGAAAATACAAGGGCTTTTGTTATCACTCAGACCCAGAGTGAAATGTTTGCTTTGTGGTTTTGAATAAGTTGGCCTTTAACAAATTATTTAGTCTCTCTTAGCCTCAGTTTTCTATCTGTAAAATGGTCATAGCAATGTGAACATATGTGTTACATCCTAGACTTATTTTTCTACCCCGGTAGGTTGTATTGAAAGGAAAATGTTATATGTGTTTCAGCATGTTTTGGTGAATCTTCATTCCCTTTCCTGCCCCTTGTTTTCCCTCCTCAAAGGGGATAAATTAGCACAAATTAGTATCAGGATTGTGCAGGAAATAAACGTTTGTGAAGGTTAAGAAAGAGGAAAAGGAACTTATTTCTTCAACAGATTAAGAAGGATTTTTCTCCACACAGTTCTTTTGTGGCATTGGCCACATGTCCATTAGACCAGTCTGATAGTATCTTTGGTCTGCATTCAAAGCCAGCTCATGCAATGAGTATTCAGCCTATTCTTCCAAGACAATCTGGAATCTGGACATAGACCAGAGGGAGATTTTTCTCCCCTCTGTGCCCTAGAGAGCTCATTGCTGGCTTACTCTTAGAGTTGAAATGAGAGAGTTTTGTCTGCATTTTGAGTAGATACCATCTATCTTATGTGAGTAGCATTTTACAATTTAGCACTTTCACAACTATTATATTTGATCCTCACAATCCTGTGAGGTAATTATGGCAAAGCCAGATCTACAATTCATATTAAAATTTACCTAGCTCATATTACAAATGTATTTCACTTAGTAACTAGTGTGTGTGTGTGTGTGTGTGTGTGTGTGTAGCTCAAAACAAAGAGGAAATATTTCTCACTCTCCCATTCGACTCTTGAGTTTCATGACTATTTTATTTATAACTGTTTGCTGCCTCCCACCTTAATTGATTTCTCTTACATTCTTTGTACTCCACGCTATTTCCTTGTAGGTGTACACCAGTCCTTGCCATGAATCTCTTTTACTTACATTTGAATTAGACACGTCTCTTTCATGGTCACCATCTCTCAGCCATTCTTCTTATGGCCCATTTTTCAGTCACAGTATTACTGCAAGTATGTGTGTACATTGAGAAGTTATTTTGTGGATTTAGATGGCAATGTGTTTATACATGAATCAGATAATAATGGAGACATTTTATATAACGCGTTAGTGAGAAGTAGTTCTACTTTTCCTTTTTTACAATGTGGTCCTGGTAGCAAACACTATTAGTTGCTTTCAACTATTGTAACCCAGTATTGTTTACATGTGGATACTTGGGGAAAATTATTATGGCACTTTAACAGTGCACTTTAATATATACCACCTTGATATATATCTTTACTGTCTTTATAATTTTTAAGTTGGTTGTACTTATTCAATGAAAAAGCAAAAAATACACATAAATTTGTAATTCAAAGAAATATAATTTTGTGTCTAACCATTTAACAGTTCTCCCTTAGTATTTTAGAAAGATTTTAAGCCATTTTAGAAATGTGTTGTCATTAGTTAAGTCCTCTTAAATAGATTATTATTATTTTCCTATAGAAAATGCAGAGGCCTGAGGTGAACGCAAGGGTCATAGGCATCCATTAAGATACATAACTATGTAGATATTTTAAAACTCTGTCACATTGTTTCCTTAATCCCTCAGACCTATTTCCTCCCATGAAAACTATCATAAGCTACGCTTTTGTTATGGTCTATAGAATTTCAAAGGACAAATTGTTTTTTTTTTTTTTTATGATAAAGATCTTGTGATTGTCCGTGGGCTCACATGGTTTCTTTTGTTCAATTTTTTCAAAAGATTTCTTTTTCAATACTGTTGTCCCACCATGATAGTTGACATGGCATGTAATTACAGACAGAAGTGTGACTGTAAACATATTAGTGTTTCTGTTAGTGTTGGCATAAGCTTGCCTTTTTATTTTGGAACATGATTTAATTTTATCTCATTTGCCTTTTGTTTATCTTCAGTCCTTGATTTATTAACATTTTGCCAATTGAAAACACAATAAAAAATGCCTTGCAGGAAGGTTTGATTCTGGGGGATCCTGATGAGCATATTTATCATGAGTTTAAATATGTTAATCTTGACATTTTTACCAGTTATCTCATTATAGTGTTACATAATTGAAAGCCTTGAATAGTAAAAGTGAAACTTGTTGGAATATGAGGATCATCTTTCTCTGTGGATTAAATGCTTCATATTCTCATCCAAGAAAAATAAGGTAAGGCATTAGTATAACAGGGTATTTTTGACTGTTCCTTGATTCCACATAAAGCAGTGATTAACTCCCTGATGGGAATATTCATAATCCCTTGGTAATTATTGGTATCAAACAGATCCACTTGATAACTTCATGATGATAAAAACTAAATTAAATGCAACTCACTCAAAATATGTGACAATTGAAATGTAAGGCCGAACTGAAATTTATATATATATATATAACTGAAATTTGTATATATTATATATGTAATTGAAATTTATATATAATATATAAATTTATATATTATATATATTTTTATATTTATATATTATCTATATAATAATTATATATAAAAATTTATATATTTACATATATATATCGCTTTTTTGAAAAGTAGGTTTGCTTAACAATTTTTTAAAAAGCAAATTGTATGCTAGGGTTTAAAGCAGGAGTCCCCAACCCCAGGCCACGGACAGGTACTAGTCCATGGCGTATTAGAAACTGTTCTGCATAGCGGGAGGTGAGTGGCGGCCAGGGAGCAAAACTGAGCTCCACCTCTTGTTAGATCAGCAGTGGCATTAGATTCTCATATAGGAGCACAAACTCTATTGTGAACTGCGCATGGGAGGGAGCTAGATTGCACACTGCTTATGAGAATCTAATTCGTAATGATCTGTCGCTGTATCCCATCGCCCCAAAATGGGACCATCTAGTTGCAGGAAAACAAGCTCAGGGCTCCCACTGATTCTACATTATGGTGAATATGTAATAATAATATAAAGCACACAATAAATGTCATGTGCTTGAATCATTCCAGAGCTATCCCCCCATCTGTGGAAAAATTGTCTTCCACTAAACTGGTCTCTGGTGCCAAAATGGCTAGGGACCAGGTGTTTAGGGAACATATTGTTTAAGCACCAAAAAAACTATAAAAAGCAAAGCAATCATTAAAAATGATTTTTATATGTTTATGAAATCTAAATAGATGGGGCCTTTGGTAACAATTTTTAAGCTATGATCCCCTCTGCCTATTTCAAGTTAATTTACTGACTCCTTACAGAATGCAAGGTAGAATACTAGGGATATAGATAAGAGTAAAATATGAGCCATATCTTAATTTTGGAGAGGACGTAGAAATTCACCTATTAGCCATTTTACAACTAAACAAAATCAACGAACATGTTTTCAGGCACCAAATGAATGGCTTGGAGTGAAAGGAGAGGCAGGAGCTGGAGTTTAATGGGTGGTTACATTTAGTTATATAAAGAAGAGTGTTGGTGAATTCCAGCCTGGGAGAAAAGCACAAATAACTCAAAATGGAATTAGCCACACAACACTGTGAAAAATAGCCTAACTCAAATTCAGGGCTCATATTTGGTAAGTGCTGGGTGTTAGGGTTAGACTGCCAGTATGGAGCCAAATTCTGGAAGGCAATACAAACCAGTCAGAGTAGATAGGACTTTATTCTGGATATGATTGAAAGCCAGTGAAGATATTTGAGAAGGGAAGTCAAATGTGATTATATAAAAATACTAATATAGTGGACATGTATAATGTGGATACGATGGGGGAAATAGTGCAGTCACTTAGGAGTCGGTTGTAATAATTCCGGAGTGTTGTGATGAAGGCTTGGACTGAAGTGGTGACGAGAAGAGACAGAGATATAGGAGTTGTGTCCTAATTGAGGAAATGAATATAATTTGGTGACTTACTGAATGTATAGGACACCCATCAGAAAGAGAAAGGAAGATTAAAAATGTCCCTAAGGATTTCTTGGATACTATAAAAATTACACTTGATTAATATGAACAAAGTTGTGTAATAAAATATTTTCAGGAATATTTATGGAAAGATGATTAGGACATGCTTAATTTATCAGGAAGTGATAAACTATGGCTATTTCTGAATAAATCATGCATATTCTAGATTATCCACACTGTTAGATGACTTTATTTTGTTTGGCTCCCTCATATGTTCTTAGATTCACATTTGATGTTTATAATGTTATTTCCCTTTGAGAATCTGCAGGACTCTTCAACCTTGTACAATATAAGCCCAGACTACTCTGTATCAAAATGAGCTATGTCGTCTCTGGCTGCCATTTCTTTCTTACTACTGCTTTCTGCTACTACAGATATTCAACAGGTATTTTTTATTTGGTGCTTATTAATATAACAAATCAGATCTCCATAATTTGGAGGATACTGCTTAGTCATTAATTTCAATAGTTTCTCATGCTAAACTGTGTTAGATTGAGTTTTAACTGCATTTCTCTTAAATTGGAAGAGATAGGACTAGGATTGCCCAAAAACCAACTTCGATGTGATACTTGGGCTTCTTACTCATAATCCTCTCTTTCATTAGCTAACATGGCAAGTGATGATGTATGGAAACTCAATTACAGAAGTCACATCCTCTTTTCTCTTTACACCCTAATGTAACACATTTTATAGTTACCCTGACTACTAATGGTGATAACTCAATGAGCATGGAGTGCAAAAAAAGAGAGAGTAAATAAATAGTATAATTACCTAGCAATTACATTTTGTTCGATGGTGACTTTGCTGCCCTGCATTGTCAACAGAACAATACATTTCATTCTAGTTTTCTGCTGACATTTATGCACACGCAAAACACATTAACCGTCATTCTGCCTATGGAAAATACCTTAGCTCAGTATTTTAAACAAAGGAGATAATTATTCTTATGAGCACTAACTGTGAATCCTTAGACTACCTCTTATCATTACCAGATTATTAAGCAGCTGGTGGTTATTGAATGCCTACTCTGTGTGAGGCACTATGAAGTATAACACAAAAGTACGTTGCATTACTTTATTCAAACAAACATTTTTAGCACATATTTGACAAATTCTGCCCTTTACCGACACATATTACAAGCTAGACAGAAACAAAAATTCAGCAAGCAATGAAAAATAATATATAATCAATTTCTAGATGGTTATGTATTAGAATTATACAGATTCAAATAGAATGGCAGTTGTTATTTTCACAGTATGGACAGAAAATTATAATGAGGAATATTTCAATGTGCAGATTATCAAAAGTTTTTTCAAAAAGTTCTAAGAATCTAAAATTTAAGCTGCAATACAGCAATTAGGATAAACTGTCCTAAATTAAAATTTAAACAGAATTGTGACTGGTAGCTTTAATTATAGCAAAATTTGTAAATTATGCTATATTTTGATTTATTCTAGATTGGAATCCCGGATATATTAAGTATAAAACCTGAGAGTGATCTTTTGGAAATTATATAAAACAAACATTTTGTTTCCAAATGAGAAAACCATAGCATATAAATAAATGGTTTTACACCTGTAATTTTTGAAATAGTTTTTACTTTCCTTATATTGGACACACAAGCAAATTTTAATTTTCTGAAACAAAAAAAAAACCAAGACTTTAATTAGAAAGTAATTATTTTACATGGGTATGCTAGCTGAAAATAAGGCTATAAAGACTTCATTTGATACTTGGGAATGACAACTACTGGAGTTGAACATGGAGAATCCTGAAACTTCACCAATCATGTGATGAGGGATAGTGTTTCTCATCAAGCAAGTCTCTCACATTCTGAATAAAGTATAACTGACTGAATACATTTGGAAAGGAAACAAAGCCCATTATAAAAAAATAAAGCTCACTATAGTGATAAATAATATTTTGTGTTCTCACCACAAAAAGTATATGAGATAATGCATGTGTTAATTAGCTCTATCTAGTCATTCCGCAGTGTTATACATATTTTCAAACATATTGTATATGATAAATATACACAATTTTTGTCAGTTTAAAAAATAAATACATTTAACAATAAAAATTGCACATGGTAGCCAAAATGAAAACATTTCAATTCGAAGCCAGTCTTTCCTTGGAATAAAGTCAAGAAATGATTCATCTTTGTCAAGACTTATTTCCCTTTCCTGTGTACACAGTAGAGGGATATAACTGCAGTGTGAAATAACATAATACTGCATGTGGAATAAGGAGGCTTCTCTCATGTCTATTTGTGGGGAAATTAGCCAAATTAGAGAGCTAAAATGGAAATTCCACAGGCAATGACTCAGTGAATAGAAGTTCATTCCAGGCAAGGTCCAATTTTAGAATGTGCTGCTAGGCAGAGTGTGAACTATTTTTCCTCCCGATTTGTGTTGGCATTAGTTCATTAATGCTAAACTTGGCCTTTGATATTTCCAAAGAGATGCAACAGCTTTCCCTTTAAAGTCATTTTATGTTCTTGTGCTTTCTGGAACTTATTTTATTTTAAATTATTAATAATAATAGGAATTGCATCAAATGTTATGATATGCTAGTAGAAGAGGGAATAAGCCAAAATTTATTATTTTTGCCTCACTTTCTAAAATAGTGTTGATTAAGTAAAACTTGCTTTTCTCTTTTTTATGTGAGGGCTTATTTTGCCATTTGGGTATGTCACTTTCATTTATGTACTTAGGAAGCATTAGGATTTAAGAACATTGTTAAAATAAGTCTTTATAACTTTAGAAATGTGGTTACTTTGGAAATGGAAAAACCTAGACTAGCCATACTACTTTTTTAGACAACGGAAGACTTACGGAAATGAATGAAAGGCAAATTCAATTGGAAAAAAGAGATTAATTTCTTATTAAATCAAATTCTATATTTATAAATTTTGCTGATAAATCCACTCTTGTATATTATTCAGCATGTTTTTATTCAGTTCATTTTTAGAATAGTTTATCTACAGCAGTAAGTCTATGTGAAATCTAAAAATTTGACTAACTTGTATTATATTTCATTTTTACAGTAGGCAGTGGATAGTCATTTTCACTGCTAAATCTATGTACCAAATCTACTGAGTATTGCAAAAACACACTGGATAGAATATTATTTGCAAAGTGATTCTTGTTGTCATTCACCATAGATTCTTTTGGGACAAAAAAATTCTTAAAGATAAAATGTTGCCTGTATTTATAAAAATTATTGAGGATTCTTCCCAAAAATAGAGATGAGAAAATAAAATTTAAATGATCAAATGATTAAGTTTGCTCTATAGCCAAGTGTTTTGGTCTAAGTGTCTTTGATTGAAAACGTTTGGATAAAAGCACAGTGACAATTATGAAGCATGTCCAGAATTTTCCGGTTACAGTTAGACATAAAAAAAATCAAAGAGCCATTATTGCAACATTGGTAATCTATCTGTCTAATACAATCTATCTTTTGAAAGTTTCTTGAAGACAGTAATAAGTAAAGAGAAAAGTTACAGATTTGGGCCCTGACTATGAAATGCCAAAATGTTATGAAATTGGAGGCTATTGATTATTTTACATGATAATTTTAGTAGTTGGTGTTTTTAAGTATTTCCACTCCAAGTATTTTTTAAAGTATTTTTAAACTAAATGTGAATCTTTGATTTATGCCTTTAAAATTGCTAATTGATTTTTATTTTATTTTTATTTTCAAGATTGTTGGATTATTCAATTCAATAAGCTTCCAGATAACAACCTATAGATTGTTAGTTGTGAGGCTATATTGTGTATTTTAATTATTTCTTGATATAATTTTAAGTTACCATGTATTGAATTATAACTGGCCCTAAAACATTTTTTAATTTGTAAATTTTATTTTTATAACTTTTATTGAAATATAACATACTTTAAAAATATAACATATATTACAAAATTGCTTTATTAATTTTCAAAAAATGAATACACCTATAAAACCACTACTCAGATGAAAGGATTACCAGAACCTCAAAGCTCCCTCATATTCTCTGCTAGTCACTACCATCCTGTACCAAAATAAATAACTTGATTTTCAAAACCAAAAGTTAGATGTTTTTTATTTGCTTGTTTCTCTTCATTTATTATTATTATTGAGATAAAATTCACATAATATAAAATTCACCATTTTAAAATATACAATTCAGTCATTTTTAAAACATTCATAATGTTGCTGAGTCATCACAACTGGGTAATTCCAGAACACCTCTGCCACTCTGAAAAGAAATCCCATAATCATTCTCCATTCCCTCATCTCCAGGAAACCACTAATTTACTTTCTGTCTCTATGGCTTTGTCTATTACGCATATTTCATATGAATGGAATTGTATAATATATGCTTTTGTGTCTGGCTTTTCTTAGTATGATGTTATTAAAGTTCATCCATGTTTTAGCACATATCAGTACTTCACTCTTTTCATGGCTAAAATGTATCGCATTGTATAGCTATACTGCATTTTATTTGTTAATTAATTAAAGGACATTTGAGTTGTTTCCAGCTTTAGATATTATTAGTTTTTGCTATCAATATTTGTGTACAAGTTTTTGTGTGAATATATTAAAACTACAGATTAGTTTTATTTTTAAACTTTATGGAAAGTTTATATTCTTTTTGACTTCTTTTACTCAACATTTTGTTTGTGAAATTCAGCCATGGTTTAGCATGTATAAACAATTCATTTATTCATTTTTATTTTAAGAGAGAAGGTCTCTCTTTGTCATCAGGCTGGAGTGTAATGGCACTGTCATAGCTCGTTGCAGCCTTGATCTTCTGGGCTCAAGGTATCCTCTCACCTCAGCCTCCCTAGTATCTGGGACTACAGGCATAGGACACCACACGTGGCTTGTTCATTTATTTTTGTTGTAGAATTATAGTGTATCCCTCACCCATAATTTTTTTAGTTTCTGCTTATAGGCATTTATATTGTTTCCAGTTATTGGCAAGTGCTAATTATGCTGCTGTGAACAATCAAATAAATAAATGGGAGTGTAGCTAGGTATGTTAAATTTTAGTAAGTACTGCCAAACAGTTTTCCAAGGTGTTTGTACTAATTTACACATTCACCATCAGATATGAGAGTTCTTATGAGTGAGAACGTGAAATATTTGTCTTTCTGTGTCTGACTTGTTTCACTTAAGATAATGACATCCAGTTCCATCCATGTTGCTACAAAAAATGAGATTTCATTCTTTTTATGGCTGAATAGTATTTCATTGTGTATACATACCACATTTTCTTTATCCAGTCATCTATTGATGAACACTTAGGTTTATTCCATATTTTTGCTATTGTGACTAGAGCTGAAATAAACATACAAGTGCAGCTATCTTTTTAATATAATGATTTTTTTTTCCTTTGGGTAGATATCCAGCAGTGGGATTGCTGGATCAAGTGGTAGTTCTATTTTTAGTTCTTCGGGAAATCTCCATACTTAGTTTTTCATAAAGGTTGTACTAATTTAAATTCTCACCAACAATGTATAAAAGTTCCCTTTTCTCCACATCCTTGTCAACATTTGTTATTCTTTGACTTTTTAATTATAACATTCTGACTGGGGTAAGAGAATATCTCATCGTGGTTTTAATTTGCATTTTTTTCTGATGACTAGTGATGTTGAATACTTTTTTCACATACCTGTGGGGCATTTGTAGGTCTTTTCAAAAATCTCCATACATGTAATTTTTCCATTTTTTAATGGGATTTTCTTTCTTTGTTGAGTTGGTTGAGTTCCTTGTATACTCTGAATACTAGTGCCCTGTTGGATGTATACTTTACACATATTTTCTCCCATTCTACAAGTTGTCTGTTCACTTTATTATTTCCTGTGCTGTGCAGAAGCTTTTTAGTTGAAGTCTCATTTGTCTATTTCAGTTTTTGTTACCTGTGCCTTTGAGATCTTAGTCATAAATTATTGGCCTAAACCGAGGCCCAAAAGAGTTTTCCCTAGGTTTTGTTCTAGAATATTTGTTTCAGCCTTACATTTAAATCTTTAATCCATCTTGAGTTGAATTTTGTGTATGGTAAGACACAGGTATCCAGTTACATTCCCGTGCTTATGAAAATCAAATTTTCCCAGCACCATTTGCTGAAAGTGTTCTTTCTCCAATGTATGTTCTTTTTGACATTTTCAAAGATAAATTGGCTGTAAATATATGGCTTTTTGTTTTGGGTTCTCTATCCTGTCCCATTGATCCATGTTACTATTTTAATAAGAGTACCATGCTGTTTAGGTTACTATAGCCTTCTAGTATAATTTTAAGTAAGGTAAAGTGATGTCTCCAGCTTTGTTCTTTTTGCTAGAACTGCTTTTGCTATTCAGATTTTTTGGGGGGTTTCATATGAAATTTGGGATTCTTTTTGCTAATTCTGTTAAAAATGACGTCATTTTGATAGGGATTGCATTGAATCTGCAGACTGTTTTAGGCAGTATGGCAATTTTAATGCTATTAGTTCTTCAGATCGTGAGCATGGAATGTTTTTCTGTTTGTGTCATTTTCAATTTCTTTCATCAGTGTTTTGTAGGGTTTTTTTTTTTTTTTGGTAAAGATCATTTGCCTCTTTTTAAAATGTATTCCTAGGTACTTTTTTTGTAGCTGTTGGAAATGGGATTGCCTTATTGTTTTTTTCTCAGCTAGATCATTATTGATGTATAGAAAAGTCACTGATTTTTGTGTGTTGATTTTGCATCCTGCAATTCTACTAAATTCCTTTATAAAATGTAAGAGTTTTTGGGGTAGAATCTTTAGGTTTGCCTAGATATGTGATCATCTCATCGGAAAACAGGGATCATTTAACTTCCTCTTTTCCAATTTGGCTGCCTTTTATTTCTTTCCCTTGCCTGATTGCTCCGTCTAGGGCTTCCAGTACTATGCTGAATAGGAGTGTTGAGAGTAGGCATCCTTTTCTTGTTCTAGTTCCAGATGAAATGTTTCAACTTTTCCCCATTCAGTATGATGTTGGCTATGGGTTTGTCATATATGGCCATTATTATTATTTTGAAGTATGTTCCTTCTATGCCTGGTTCATTAACAGTTTTTTATCATGAAGGGATGCTGAATTTTATTGAATGCTTTTTTTGACTCTATTGAGATGATTATAGGGATTTTGTCCTTAATTATATTTATGTGATATATCACATTTATTGATTTGCATAGGTTGAACCATCCTTGCATCCCTGGTATAAAGCCCATTTTTAAAATGGTGTTTCATCTTAGTGATGTGCTGTTGGATTCAGTTTGCTATTATTTTGTTGATAATTTGTGTGTCTATGTTAATCAGTGATATTTGTCTGCAGTTTAATCTTTTTTCTTGTGTTCTTGTCTGGTTTTGGTACCAGGTTGATACAGGCTTTGCAGAATGAGTTAAGGAGAATTTTTTGGAACTGTTTCAGGAGGATTGGTATTGATTCTGCTTTGTATATTTGGTAGTATTCACTGTTAATCCATACAGTCTTTGGCTTTTCTTTGGTGGGATATGTTTTATTGGAGATTCATTCTTCTTAGTTGTTATTGGTCTGTTCAGGCTTTTTATCCTTCATTCTTGGAAGGTTGTATGTGTCCAGAAATGTATCCATTTCATCTAGATTTTCTAGTTTCTGAGTATATAGATAGTATTTCATAATAGTCTCTAATGACCTATTTTATTTCTGTGTTATCAGTTGTAATGTCTTCTTTTTCATATGAGACTTTATTTATTTGGATCTTCTCTCTTCTTTTCATGGCCATTCTAGATAGTGGTTTATCAGTTTTATCGTTTTGAAGACCCAACTATTCATATCGTTGATCTTCTCTTTTTTGTGTGTGTTTGTTTGTTTGTTTTTGTCTCTAATTTGGTTCTGCTTTGATCCTCGTTATTTCTTTTCTTCTGCTTATTTTGGTTTTGGTTTGTTCTTGCTTTTCTCATTCTTTGTGGTATGATGTTAGGTTGTTGATTTCAGTTATTTCTATATTTTTGATGTAGACATTTAATGCTATAAACTTTCATCTTAACACTGCCTTTTCTATATCCCACAGGTTTTGTTATCTTGGATTTCCATATTCATTTGTTTCAAAAAAGTTTTAATTTTTTTCTTCATTTCTTCATGGTCAAATGACCATTCAAGAAAACTTTGTTTAATTTCTATGACTTGTATATTTCCTCTTGGTATTTTTATTTTATTTTTATTTTACTATGGTCTGAAAAGATAGTTGATATTATTTTAGTACTTTAAAATTTGTTGAGATGTGTTTTGTGGCCTAACATGTGATCTATCTTGGAGAATGTTCTGTGTGCTAATGAAAAAAATTTCTATTCTGCAGGTGTTGGGTAGACTGTCCTGTACGTGTCTGTTAGGTCCATTTGGTCAAAAGTCTGATTTAAGCCCAATGTTTCTTCATTAATTTTCTGTCTGGGTGATCTGTCTAATGCTGAAAATAAAGTGTTGAAGTCCCCAGTATTATTGTATTGCTGTGTATATCTCTCCTTATGTCTAGTAATATTTGTTTTATGAATCTGGGTGGTCCAGTGTTGGATATGTTTAGAATTGTTATATCCTCTTGCTGAACTGATCCATTTATCATTTATGATGACATTCTTTGTCTTCCTTTTTTTTTTTTTACCATTTTTCATTCAAAGTCTGTTTTAATCTAAGAAAGTATAACTATTTCTGCTCACTTTTGGTTTCTGTTTGTATTGAATATTTTATCCACTTCTTTATTTTTAGTCTATATGTGTCCTTATAGGTAAGGCAAGTTTCTTTTAGGCAGCATTTTTTAAATTCATTCTGCTGATCTGTATCTTTTACGCAAAGGACATAATCCATTTACATTCAAGGTTAAAATTGATGTGTAAGGCTTTGTTCCCACCATGTTGTTGTTTTCAAATACTTGTTTTTTAAATTTGTCTCTGTCTTTTTGTCTTGGTGATTTGATGAAATTCTGTCACGTTGCCATTTGATTCCTTTCTCTTCTTCCTTTGTGTGGTTGTTTTATAAGACATGTGAGTTTTATATTTCCATTTATTTTCATGATAGTGACTACTGAACTTTCATTTCTGTGTTTAATATTCCTTTCAGTATTCGCTGTAGGGCTGATCCAGTGGTGACGGATTCCCTCAGCTATTGCTTGTCTGGGAATGTCTTTATTACTCTCTCATTTATGAAGTCTATTCTGTGAAGATGTAAACATTTTTGCTGACTTTTTTTTCTTCCAGCACTTTGTAAATACCATCTTATTCTCTTCTGGCTCATAAGGTTTCTGCTTTAAAGTCCACTGTTAGTCTGATGGGGTTTCCTTTATAGGTGATTACATGCTTTTATCTTGCTAATTTTAAACTTCTTTCTTTCACATTGGCTTTAGACATTCTGAATATAATATACCATGGTGAAATACTCTTTGCAATATATTTGCCTTAGGGGATCACTTGGTCTCCTATAGCTTCATATCTAACTCCCTTGCTAGACTTGGGACATTTTTATCCATTATTAACCTAAATATATTTTCTAAAGTTTTAGTTTTTCTTCTCCCTTGGGAATACAGATAATTTGCAAGCTTGGCCATTTTATGTAGTTTCAAACATCTTAAAAGCTTTGTTTATTATTTTGTATTCTTTTTTTTAAAAAAAAATGTTGTCTAACTGCATTATTTCAAAAGGCCTGTCTTCAAGCTCGGAGATTCCTCTGCTTGGTTCAGTCTGTTTTTGAAGCTGAATACATTGAAGTTTTTAATACATTAAAAAAATGTATTTTGTATTTTCTTCAATTAATTTTTGTTTCCAGAATTTCTGCTTGTTTTTTTTTAAGATCTCTATCTCCTTGGTAAATTTCTTATTTATATCCTGAATTTTATGTCTGATTTCTTTATATTTGTTTTCAGATTTCTCTTGCATCTTATTGAGCTTCTTTAAAATCACTATTTTGAATTCTTTACCTGGCATTTTTGAAGAATTATTTTTTATTGGTATCTATTGCTAGGCAATTATTGTGTTTCTTTGGTGGTATGTTTCTTTCCTTTCTTTTTCATGGTTTTTTGTGTGGCCTTCCATTGATATCTATGTATTTGTTGTAGCAGTTGCTTATTCCAATTTTTTGAAATTGCTTTTGTAGAGAAAAATTATTTCCTGAAAATTCATGTATGTTGTTGGTTGGGTAGGATACTTCAGCTTTGATTTGGGGTGCCTGAAGTAGTGTGATCTTCGTATGACTTCAGAAGTACACAGTATAAGTGATATCTGTGATTTTCTCAGTGGCTTGGGAAACAAGTATTAGTTGAGGTTGTGGTGAAGTTTTGCTGGCGACTTGGTTGACAACTGAGCCAGTTTCTGGGCCTCGGTAGTGGCTACAGTGGTGTGAGTGTGCCTGTTTTTAGGCCCCAGAGCAGCTTACACTTGCTCCGGTGTTAGTAAGTCCTGGAGGGCTGATTTTTGGACCTCCAGGTAGCTTGCTCAGAAGCTAGTAGTGAGGACAGTGAGCCAAGTGTGTGGGCAGGTTTTCAGGCCCCTCGGCATCAGGTGTGATGTGGCTGATGGCAGTATTGGTGGTGGAGCAACCTATTGCAACCCAAGCAGTCCATGTTGGTATTGCTGGTAGTGCAATGGGTTAGGCATACGAGTCCCTAGTACCACAACTGCCTGTAGCAAGGCAGTGCATATTGTTCTATGTGTGCTTAGGAGAGCTTGTTTTCTCCTCTTTCTCCCTTGGCTGGGTGGCAGCTGTAGCTGCATTACCTCAAATGTGACCTGAGGATGGGGGGCAACCTAGCATTAAACTCTCAAAATGGCACCTTGGGCCTACAGCAAGGGAGAGTGGCGCCTCTGTTAGGCAGACAGCATGGGCAAGAAGCTGTGGGGACTGTGGTTCCCTTGCATTTCAGCCTCACAGCAGCCTGTTGCAGAGCAATGGGTATTGTCCTAGACATGCATAGGAAAGCCTGGTTTCACTTTTCCTCCTTGGCTTGTAAGTGGCTCTAGCAGTGCCAGCTAGAATTCACCATGAGGGCAGGGTGCAGCCCAGCATTAAACTTTCAAAATGTTGCCTTGGGCCTGGGACAAGAGAAGGAGGAGTTCCCCCCCCCCCACTGCCCCCCGCCGCCCCACCTTCAGGCAACCAGCATGGGCAAGAAACTTTGGGGAGTTTGGTTCACTCATGTCTCAGTCTCACAGAATCCCATTGCAGGGTAGTGGCTATTGTCTTAGATATATGAGTAGAAGAGCTGATTTTTCTTAACCTTCTTTGGCCCGATGGCAGTTGCAGCCACATCAGCCTGAAGTCAGCATGAGGACAGGGCACCTCTCAGGCTAGCAGCATGGCCAAGAAGCTGTGGGAAGTGCAGTCTTCTCATGTCTAAGTCTCAACAGCAGCCCACAGCAGAGCAGTAGAGACTTGGGAGCACTTGCTCTTCCCTTTTCCCCCTTGGAGCAACACAGCAGCAGTAACTGTGTCTGTAGATCCCCAGTATTAGGGCTCTAAAAATGGCACCCAGCTGAGTCTATTTAGGTTTAGATACATGTGGGATTCCATATTGGTTCCCTTTCTGGAGTAATGTCTGTGTCCAGTTTTCAGGCAGCTCTGTATGTCAGGCCTGAGGCCCTAGTAGGTCAGAGGTTTCTCCTATAACCAACATTGTAAAAGCTCATTAAAAAATGTGGAACCCTGAGTGTTTCTCTCTCACTGTTTTCCATGTCCAGGAGCCTCTCCCATCTCTCAGCTAGTTCCCAGCCAGGCGAGCTGCTTCGAACCCTCTCCTTTTGGTGCTTTCTTTCACTTCTTCAGTGAATCCTAGCATTCTCTGCTAAACGATCTGTTCAAAATGTGCGTATCCACTTAACTATTCTAATTCTTCTCTGTGGAGGAAGCACAGACTACCAGCATCTCATCAGATATTTTGATCCCTAACATTTTAAAGATTTTTCTGTATATAAGATTGTGTTCTGTGTAAAGATGGACTATTTGAATTCCTCTTGTTCGATTTAGATGCCTTCTATTTCCTTGTCTTGCCTTATTGTTCTAGATAAGACTTCCAGTACCATAGTGAGTTAGAGTGGTGAACGTGGGCTTCTAGGTCTTGTCCCAGTTCTTAGAGGAAAAGGTTCATCTTTTCCCCATGCAGTATGATGTTAGCTCTGTGCAGGTTGTAGAAAACCTTAATTATGTTGAGATACCTTCTTTCTCTGTTTAATTTCTGAGAGTCTTCATCATGAAGAGATGTTGAATTTTATCAAATGTTTTTGCTGCATCTATTGAGATGATTATATGGTTTTAGTATTTCATTGTATTCATGTTATATATCACATTTACTGATTTGCATATGTGAAACCATCCTTGTATTACTGGAATAACTACCAACAGATCAGGATGTTTCTTTTTATGTGCTGTTAGATTCAGTTTGATAGTATTTTGTTGAGGATTTTTGCATCTATATTTATCAGGAATATTGACCTATACTTTTTTTTTAGTTATGTCTTCGTGGTGATTTGGGTATCAGGATAATACTGGCTTCATAGAATGAGTTAGAAACAGTTACCTTCTCTTAATTTTTTTTGGAATAGTTTGAGAAGAATTTGTGTTAATTCTTTATATCAGGCAGACAGCATGGGCAAGAAGAGAACTCAGCAGTAAAGATATTTGACCCTAGGCTTTTCTCTGTCAAGGGACATTTGATTGTTGATTCAATTGGTCTCCTCAGGTTTTCTATTTCTTTGTGACCCAGTATTGGTAGGTTGTATGTGTCTAGGAATTTATCGATTTTCTGTAGGTTTTCTAATTTTTTAGTGTATAGTTGATATGGTTTGGCTGTGTCCCCACCCAGAATTTCATCTTGAATTGCAATAATGCCCATGTGTCAAGGGATGACCACGTGGAGATAATTGAATCATGGGGGTGGTTCTCCCCAGCCTGTTCTTGTGATAGTGAGTTAGTTCTCACAAGATCTGATGGTTTTATAAGAGGCTTCCCCCTTTGGTAGGCACTCATTCTTCCCCATTCTACTGCCATGAGAAGAAGGACATATTTGCTTCTCCTTCTGCCATGATTGTTAATTTCCTGAGGCTTCTGCTGCTCTGCAAAATGGTGAGTCAATTAAACATCTTTTCATTGTAAATTACTAATTCTCAGGCAATTGTTTATAGCAGCATGAAGATGGACTAGTACAATAGTTTGAATTGTCTCTAATGACCTATTATATTTCCATACTATTAGTTGTCATGCCTTTGTTTTATTTTTCATTTCTAATTTTATTTGAGTTTTTCTTTTATTATTGGTTATTAGAGTTAGGAGTTCATAATTTTTTTGTTTTTTTTGTACAACCAACTTTTTAATTCTTCTATCCTTTACATTGTTTATTTAGTCTTTATTTTGTTTACTTCTGTTCTGATATTTCTACCTTCTACTAATTTTAGGTTTGGATTATTATTTTATTTTCGTTCCTTGAGCTTCATTATTAGGTTGAATACTTGAAATCTTTCCACATTTTGGATGTAGGTATATACTCCTATAAACTTTCCTCTTCATACTTCTTTTCTGTGTCACATATTTTTTGTTGTGTTTCTAATTTGTTTCAAGATTGTTTTTTCTTAATTTCTTTATTTATCCAATGATTGTTTGGGAGCATGTTTTTTTTTTAATTTCTGTAGTTTCCAAATTTTTTCTTTTTGAAGTTTTATTTCAATGTGTTCTGAGAAGATACTTGATATGATTTTTATTTTTAACACTTTGTTGAAACTTGCTTTGTGGCCTCACATATGGTCTGTCCTGGAGAGTGTTCAGTGAGCTAATGAGAAGACTGTGTATTTTGTATTTGTTGTATGAAATGTTCTGTAAATGTTTGTTACGTTCATTTTGTCTATAGCGCTGATTAATCCTAATGAGTCTCTGCTATTTTCTGTCTAGATAATCTTTCTAATGATATGTCAGGTGTTAAAGTCCCCAACTATTATTGTATTGGGATGTATGTCTTTCTTTAGCTCTAATTATCTTTGCTTTATATATCTGGATATTTCAGTGTTGGGCGTATACATATTTACAATTCTTTTTTGACAAAAGAAAAATGATTTTGGTTTATTTAGGAATGTTTCCACTTACAGTAAAATTTTATTGTATTTTAAGAAAAACCACAATTTATAACACTTGGTTTCCTAAAAACCAAATTGTGTGTATATGTATGCATGTATGTGTGTGTATATATGTGTATATGTATATGTGTGTATATACATATAATGTGCCTCCCAACTGTTTAAGGCTATTTTTTTTTTTAAATTCTCCAATTTCTTTTTTTTTTCTTTTTTTTTATTATTATTATACTTTAGGTTTTATGGTACATGTGCACAATGTGCAGGTTAGTTACATATGTATACATGTGCCATGCTGGTGTGCTGCACCCACTAACTCGTCATCTAGCATTAGGTATATCTCCCAATGCTATCCCTCCCCCTTCCCCCCACCCCACAACAGTCCCCGAAGTGTGATGTTCCCCTTCCTGTGTCCATGTGTTCTCATTGTTCAATTCCCACCTATGAGTGAGAATATGCGGTGTTTGGTTTTTTGTTCTTGCGATAGTTTACTGAGAATGATGATTTCCAATTCCATGTCCCTACATGATGGGGCACTGCCTAATGGAGCTGTGGGAAGGGGCCTGCCACTCTCCAGCCCCTGGAATGGTAGATCCACTGGCAGCTTGCAAACTTAATGTGGAAAAGCCACATGGGCAGAGCTGCGCAAGACCTTGGGAGCCCACTCCCTTGTACCAATGTGCCCTGGATGCAAGATATGGAGTCAAAGGAGACTATTTTGGAGGTTTAAGGTTTAATGACTCTCCTTCTTGGTTTCAGACATACATGGGGCCCATTGCCCCTTTCTTTTGGCCATTTCTTTCTTTGGAATGGGAATGTTTACCTAATGCCTGCGTCTCCATTGCAATTTGGAAGTAAATAACTTTTTTTTTTTTTTTTTTTTTTTTTTTTTTTTACAGGCTCATAAGTGAAAGGAGATGAGTCTCAGATGAGACTTTGGACTTGGACCTGGAACATTTAAGTTAATGCTAGAACGAGCTAAGACTTTGGGGAACTATTTGGAAGGCATGATTGTATTTTTCAATGGGAGAGAAACATGATATTTGAGGGGCCAGGGGCAGAATAATATAGTTGGATATTTGTTCTTACCCAAATCTCATGTTGAAATGTTATCCCCAATGTTAGACGTGGGGTTGGTGGGAGGTGATTGGATTACAGGAGCAGATCCCTTATGAATGTCTTAATTCTTATAATAGTGAGTGAGTTATCATCAGGAATGTTATTTAACAGTGTAACACCTTCCCCCATCTTGCTACTGCTTTTGCCATGTGATGTGCCCTATCCTGCTTCACCTTTTGCCATGAGTAAAAACTCCCTGAGGCCTCTTAAGAAGCTGAGCAGATACCAGTCCATGCTTTCTGTACAGCCTGCAGGACTGTAAGCCAATTAAACTTCTTTTCTTTATAACTTACACAGTCTCTGGTATTTCTTTATAGTGGTGCAAGAATGGCCTAACACAGGCCTACTGGGTTTCTGATGATAAATTCACTCTTTGTCTGATGGAGATTTCCTTACATGTTACTTGACACTTTTTTCTTGCTGCTTTTAGGAGTGTTTTTTACTTTTGATAGTTTATCTATAATGCACCTTGGAGAAAACTTTTTAGGTTGAATATGTTTGGGGATTGTTGAGCTTCCTATATCTGGATGTCTGCATCTCTTGCAAGAGTTGGGAAGTTTTCAGCTATTATTTTGTTAAATAGTTTTTCTGTGCCTTTGCTCATCTCTTCTCTTTCTAGAACTCAGAAAATGAATATTTCACCACTTTATTGTATCTCATATGTCAAATTGGCTTTTTTTTCTTCTTTTTAAAAATTGACAGAGTTATTTCAAAAGATCTGTCTTCTCATTTTCAAAAATTATTTCTTCAGTTGTTCTTGTCTATTGTTGAAACTCTTGATTGTACTTTTATTTCATTCATGGAATTCTTTAGTAACAGGGATTCTGTTTTTTATGGAATTTATCTATCTTTGGCATTTTTTATTCAGATCAGGAATTTTTTTCTTATGTCTTTGTATTGTTCATGTGTATTCTCTTTTATTTAACTGAACTGTTTGAAGACTATTATTTTGAATTATTTTTTGAGGAATTTCATAGATTGTCTTTTATTTGAAACCCATTACTGGAAAATTATTGTGTTGCTTTGCAGGTGTCATGTTTTCTTGCTTTTTTATGTTTCTTTTGTCTTTATGTAGATATCTGCACTACTGGTATTAGTTGTTCGTTTCAATCTTATGAATTATATTTTTTTAAAAGATTTATCTGTAGTCTTGGTTGGGTAGGGTTCTTTGGCTCTGATTTTGGGTGAACACAGAATCATAGTTTTCATATGATTTCTTTGGGCTGAGATGTGGTTGTTAGTGGAGACTACGGCAAAGCTTTGTTTGATATCGTCATGCCAAGCAGGATGGTTCTGGGTCACTAGTAGTGGTGATAACAGGCCAGGCATGCCAATCCTCAATCCCTTGGGCTGTGTATGTGGGGTACCACCAACGGTGGTGATGTGTGTAGATGAGCCTGTCCTTAGTATCCATGATGGTCTGTAGGGTGTGGTGAGTCATTTCCCAGATCACTAGACACTGTGTGGGGGCACGAATTTCTGTACCAGCTGTGGTAGGTGGAGAGGGCCTGCCCTCAGGCCCCTCAATGGAGGGTACCCATAGACAGAATGGGTTAGCCCCCAGCCCCTGGATAACATATGTGGGCATTATTAGTGGCAGTGGCAGGAGGGAAGAGCCTGTCTGTGTGTGTGCTGAATGTGACAGGCAGAGCATGTACTTCTGTAGTCCTTCAGACAGCATGCTCATGTGCCAGAGGCAGTAGCAATATATGGGTCAGGCTTGTTCTTAGCCCCACAGTGGCATGCCTGAGTGCCAGTGGTGGTCAGTGATGTAGGCCTTTCTTCAGGCCTCAGTAAGTGCATCAGTGGGCCAGTCCTCAGGTTCCCTGAATTTGCATGCAGGTGTGTAGTGGTCCAGCTGCTGGAAGGTATAGGATTGCTGTCATTAGCAGTAACCGCCCACGGGCAGCTGTAAGGCTATGGGAAGTGCAAGTTTTGGCTCCTTTTGTCCTGTGGGCAGATTTTCTAGTGTATTACACTGCCTATTATCTGGAATGTTGGACACTGTGTGGGCTAGACTGCTGAGAAACCATCCTCACCACTGGGTCCAGCTGATGTTGTGTTGCTGTAGACCTCCATTTGAACATAGGGGAATATCAACAGGGCTCCAGGGATGTGGAGATGCAGGGGATGTTGGGTTCCAGGGCAGGATGTAGTCTAGCAGGGGCTGGGCTCTCATAATTGTGCTGTGTTTCAGCTACTTGAATCTCAGTGTGTTTGTGGAACCCAACATGAACTCTTTCTGGACAAGTGCCATCATATGTACACCAGGCACCTTCCTATATGGTCCTCAGGGCCCATGTAGGCCAAGTTTTTCTTCTGTGGCTATGATTGTAGGAGTCCGCATTGAGAATGTGGACCACTGGGTATCCTTCTCTTCCTTGCAAAAGGGAGTTCTTCCTGGCTCTGAGTCAACCCCAGCCAGGCCAGCTACTTTACTTTCTTCTGCTTTTATACCTTATAGGTTACCTGTCACTTCTATATGGAATTCTAGTGTTCTGAAGCTCTGATCAACATGTGGTTATCTACTTGTTCTTTGGGTCCATCTTTGTGGAAAAAGTGAACCCTGACACCTCCAGCCAGCCATCTTGAAGCCTGCTTTTTAAAATTGATACATAGTAATTGCACATATTTTCAGAGTACATGTGATACTTTGATACATCCATACACTATGTAATGATCAAATAAGGGCAATTGGGGTACCTATCACCTCAAACAATTATCATTCTTTTATGTGGAGAACATTTCAAAGCTTCTCTTCTAGCCATTTTGAAATATGCAATACATTATTGTTAGGTATAGTTGCCCTACTGTGCTATTGAACAACATAACTTATTCCTTCTACTTACCTGAATTTTTTCATTTTTTTTTGAAGTTTGGAATTCTTTATTAGTGGAAAATCTTGATTTCGTATTTTAAGCAATAGAATTGGAAAATGGATTAGGATGGCTGCATACAAATATCCTAATTGGAAGTATATGAAAATATGTGTTTCCATTAACTTTCTTTATTATTATTATTATTATTATTATTATTATTATTATTATACTTTAGGTTTTATGGTACATGTGCACAATGTGCAGGTTAGTTACATATGTATACATGTGCCATGCTGGTGCGCTGCACCCACCAACTCATCATCTAGCATTAGGTATATCTCCCAATGCTATCCCTCCCCCCTCCCCCCACCCCACAACAGTCCCCGAAGTGTGATGTTCCCCTTCCTGTGTCCATGTGTTCTCATTGTTCAATTCCCACCTATGAGTGAGAATATGCGGTGTTTGGTTTTTTGTTCTTGCGATAGTTTACTGAGAATGATGATTTCCAATTTCATCCATGTCCCTACAAAGGACATGAACTCATCATTTTTTATGGCTGCATAGTATTCCATGGTGTATATGTGCCACATTTTCTTAATCCAGTCTATCATTGTTGGACATTGGGGTTGGTTCCAAGTCTTTGCTATTGTGAATAATGCCGCAATAAACGTACATGTGCATGTGTCTTTATAGCAGCATGATTTATAGTCCTTTGGGTATATACCCAGTAATGGGATGGCTGGGTCAAATGGAATTTCTAGTTCTAGATCTCTGAGGAATCGCCACACTGACTTCCACAATGGTTGAACTAGTTTACAGTCCCACCAACAGTGTAAAAGTGTTCCTGTTTCTCCACATCCTCTCCAGCACCTGTTGTTTCCTGACTTTTTAATGATTGCCATTCTAACTGGTGTGAGATGGTATCTCATTGTGGTTTTGATTTGCGTTTCTCTGATGGCCAGTGATGGTGAGCATTTTTTCATGTGTTTTTTGGCTGCATAAATGTCTTCTTTTGAGAAGTGTCTATTCATGTCCTCCGCCCACTTTTTGATGGGGTTGTTTGTTTTTTTCTTGTAAATTTGTTGGAGTTCATTTTAGATTCTGGATATTAGCCCTTTGTCAGATGAGTAGGTTGCAAAAATTTTCCCCCGTTTTGTAGGTTGCCTGTTCACTCTGATGGTAGTTTCTTTTGCTGTGCAGAAGCTCTTGAGTTTAATTAGATCCCATTTGTCAATTTTGGCTTTTATTGCCATTGCTTTTGGTGTTTTAGACATGAAGTCCTTGCCCATGCCTATGTCCTGAATGGTACTTACCTGAATTTTTTACCCACTAACCAACCATTCTTTATTCCTCCTCTGCCACTACCCTTCCCCACCTCTGACATTCACCATTCTACTCTTTACTCACATCAGATCAATTTTTTCGCTCCCACATACAAGTGAAAACGTGATATTTGTATTGCTGTGCTTGGCTAGTTTTGGTTAACATAGTATACTCCAGTTCCATCTGTATTCCTGCAAATGATTGGATTTTATTTTTTATAGATGAATAATAATCCATTGTATACATATGCCATATTTTTTAATCCATTTTACTGTTGATGGACACTTAGGTTGATTCTATATCTAGGCTGTTGTGAATAGGGCTGCAGATAAACATGGGTGTGCAAATGTCTCTCTGCTAGACTAAATTTCTTGCCTTTGGATATATACCCAGCAGTAGAATTTATGGATTGTATGGCAGTTTTAATTTTGTTTAAGGATCCTTCATACTGTTTTTCATAGTGACTGTGCTAATTTACATCCTTACCAACAGTGCAGGTGCATTCCCCTTTCTCTGCATCCTTGCCAGCATCTCTTATTTGCTATCTTTTTAATAGTATCATTTTAACTGGGGTAGATGATATTGATTTTGTTTTTTATTTTCATTTTCCTCATAATTAGTAATATCAAACAGGTTTTATATACCTGTTGGCTGTTTGTCTTTTACTTTAACTGATACATAACAATTGTACATATTTATGTGGTACGTGTGATTTATTGATGTATACATCTGATGTGTAATTATTAAATCAGGGTAATTAGAATGTTTATTATGTCAAATGTATCTCTTCTTGGTTGGGGATATTTCAAATCTTTTGTAGCTATTTGGAAATATACAATAAATTATTGTTAACTATCATCATCTTACTGTGCTATCTAATACTAGCAGTTATTCCTTCTACCTAGATGTATTTTCGTACCCATTAATCAGCCTCTCGATATTAACCCCCATCCATTCCCAACCTATAGTATCTATCTTTCTACCTTCATGAGATTTACATATTTGGTTCCCAAATATGAGTAAGAACATGCAATATTTGTCTTTCTGTGACAAGCTTATTCAATTAGCATAATGGCCTCCTGTTCCAACCATGCTGCTGCAAATGACAGGATTTTACTTTTTATGGTTGAATAGTATTCCTCTGTGTATGTATAGCACATGTTCTTACCATTTCATTGATAGGTGGACACTTACATTGATTCCATATTTTGGCTATTTTAAATAGTGCTGCAATACACATGGCCATGCAAATTTATTTATTTTTTTATTTTTTAACTTCAATTTTAGATACAAGGGATACATGTGCAGATTTGTCCCATGATAATACTGTGTGATGGTGGATGCTGAGGTTTGGAGTATGCATCCCATCACCCTGGTGGTGAGAATAGTACCCAATAAGTAGTTTTTTAACGGACCCCCTCCCTCCACCGTCCAGTTGTCCACAGTGACTATTGTTCCCATATTTATGTCCATGTGTGCTCAATGCTTACCTCCCACTTATAAGTGAGAACATGAAGCATTTGGTTTTCTGTTCTTCAGTTAATTTGCTTAAGATTATGGTCTCCAGCTCCATCCATGTTACTAGAAAGTACATGATTTCATTCTTTTTTATGGCTGCATAGTGCTCCATAGTGTATATGTCACATATTTTCTTTATTTAATCTACCATTTATGGGCACCTGGGTTGATTCCATGTTTTTGCTATTGTGCCTAGTGCAGCTATGAACATATGAGCCCCTGTGTTTTTTTGGTAGAGTGGTTTATTTTCTTCTGAGTATATACATGTTAATAGGATTGCTGGGTTGAATGGCAGCTCTGTTTTAGGTTTTTTGAGAAATCTCCAAACTACTTTTCACAGTGGCTGAACGAATTTACATTTCCACTATCCCTTTTCTCTGCAGCCTCTCCATTATCTGTTGGTTTTTTGAATTTTTAATAATAGTCATTCTGACTGGTGTTGTATGGTATCTCATTGTGGTATTGATTTGCATTTCTCTGATGATTAGTGATGCTGAGCATTTTTTAATATGTTTGTTGACCACTTTTGTGTCTTCTTTTGAGAACTGTCCATTCATATAATTTGCCCACTTTTTCATGGGGTTATTTGGTTTTTGCTTGCTGATTTACGTTTCATATAGATTTTGGATATTAGGCCTTTGTTGGATGCATAGTTTGCAGATATCTCCTCCTATTATGTACATTGTCTGTTTGCTCTATTGAGAGTTTCTTTGGCTGTGCAGAAGCTCTTTAGTTTAATTACATCCCACTTGTCTATTTTTGTTTTTGTTGCAATTGTTTTTGAGGATTTAGCCAAAAAATTTTGCCAAAGCCAATGTTGAGAATAGTATTTCCTAGGTTGTCTTCTAGGATTTTTATAGTTTGAGATCTTAAGTTTAAATTATTTTTTTGTATATGGTGAAAGGTAGGGGTCCAGCATTGATCTGCATGTCACTAGCCAGCTATCCCAGCACCATTTATTGAATAGCGACTTCTTTCCCCATTGCTTGTTTTTGTCAGTGTTGCTGAAGTTCAGATGGTTGTTGGTGTATGGCTTTATTTCTGAGTTTTATATTCTGTTCTATTGGTCTATGTGTCTGCTTTTGTACAGTACCAAGCTATTTTGCTTAATGCGGCTTTATAGTATTTTTTGAAGTCAAGTAGTGTGATTCTTCCACCTTTGTTCTTTCTTGCTTAGGGTTGCTTTGGCTGTTTGGGCCTTTTTTTGGCTCCATATGTATTTTAGTTTTTTCTAATTCTCTGAAGAATTATGTTTGTTGTTTGATAGGAATAGCATCAAATCTGTACATTGCTTTGGGCTTTTTGGCCGTTTATATAATATTGCTTCTTCCAGTTCATGAGCATGGAATGTTTTTCCACTTCTTTGTGTCATCTCTGATATCCTTCAGCAGTGTTTTAGTTCTTTTTCTAGACATCTTTCACCTTTTTGGTTAGCTGCATAGCTTATTTTCTGTTTTGTTTGTATACTCAGCAGTGGGATTGCTGGATCATACAGTAGATCTATTTTTGGTGTTTTGAGGAACCTGCATACTATTTTCCATAGTTGATTTACTAGTGTACTGCGGGGGTCTGACCCGCAGACCCTGATCCAGTGACAGATGAATGAAGTACACTGATACGCAGATATTCTGCTTTGCCAGTCTAGCTGAGTGTTCGAGCCTCTTACAGACTCCCTGGAGAGTACTGTAAACAGTTGCCACTGTGGCCTCGATCAGTGAGTGATACTTGCACTTATTTAGTAAAGATTAAGTGACAAAGGTCGTGAGTAAATACCATTAGAGGGTAATTGATATTGTGGACTTCCTGAGTGGAAAGCAATGAAGCACCCATAGTACATCAAAGGGTGGTCTTAGGAAAACAAGTTAGTTAGATAAACTACTCTACATTCTTTTGTATTTGCACCTTAAGCTCTCTGGCTACTGCAAAGAGACTCTGGCTGCCATCAGCCAGACAATCTGAAGCTATGCAAACTCTCAGGCTTTCCAAAACATATTGTGGCTATTACTATAACTATCTTTAATATTTTTCCCACCAGCCTGATTGAACCCCCAAATCTCCCCGTTTTTTGTTTTCTGCATCAGGTTTTCTTTGATTGGAGAGCATAGATGTGTGCAGCAACAAATCAGGTGTGGCAGTCATTATGCTTATTCTGGCTTTGCATCCTAGAATTAGCAAATAACATAAAACAATCATGAGTACGATTAGCAACATTCTTTCCCAAAGAGTGACCCTGAGGAGCAGGGGTCTAAGCAGGAGAGGTGATCTTACACACCCTTCCATATGGCCTATGTTGGGTTTATAGATCTATGGCATGAAGGGATTCTAAAATTTTAGTTTTAGGTTGCTTTCCATCTGCTGTTAAATTGTCATGAAAAGTTCCCCAGAGGTGCTTTTGAACCTCATCCCAACTATGTATTGATTGATTCCATGGTAGAGAAGTGACGCAGATATGTTTATGTTCCTAGTCACAGTTTAATTGTTGATGGAATGCTAGTGCATCTTGTTGCTCTCCCACATATTCTAAAGCAGTCTCGATGGGTTGCAGACATGCAAGAATTTTTTGATCTATACTTTGCTGTAAGAGAAGTTCATTAAACACATTTTTGGCCAGATTATCTGCAAAAGCAGCCGTTTGTACTTATTCAGTAATAGATGCCACAGCAATGCTAGCAGTTGCCAGGATGACTATGGCTAAGACTGTAAAGGCCATAAGTGTAAATATGAATCTTTTGTGTCTGACCTGGGACAGGGCACATTCTAAGGTGGCAAGGGCAGAGGAACCTTGCCAGTCGCATGTCAAATTGACTGGTAGAAATGTCTCAGATTGTCTCCTTAATACCATGACACTAGAATTTTTAAATTAGATATATTGTGATTAGTGACACATGAGGCAAACCAAGCCTGTCCTTGCACCTGTGTCACAAACATGGAGTTTCGGAGTGTCATGGAAATGTTAGTTCCCATAAGGAAAACATATGCATAGTCAGTGCAAATCAGGCACTGATCAGTGTGATTATGAATAATTGCCCAGTTTGAGACTACCTGCAGCTAAAATTGTTAAGGCATTTTCTTTGCCGTGATGTAGCCATACTTGTCTTTGGGCAGGTACACGGTAAGGGTTAGAGGACTCAGAGAGACAAATGGGGTTCAGGAGGATATTTATTATTTAGGTGCACCAGCCCAGTCAGATTAACATCCAAAGGACTGAGCCCTGAATAAGGAGTTAAGTTACCTTTTAAGCATTCTGTGGGGCAGGGAGAGATCTGTGTAGGGGGAAGCATATTACAGAAGTGAGAAACAAAGACAGTTATTCAATTAATTGAGACATGTGTTACATCATTTCTTACTTTTCAAGGAAAAACATGTTTTATGACTCAAGTTTATCTGTCTAGTGACCTTGCAGCTGCACAGCTAGAGAAACAGGGTCTTCACAATGCCTGGGAAAGGAGGAGAGATAAGACTCACTAGCCACAGAAAAACAGGCAGTTAATTTTTGAAGGACTCCAGCTCTTTCTCTTTCTCAGGGGGAATTGGGTTTTCTTACATACAACTGAGTTTCTGCTTACACATTTTTAAATTTCATTTAATTCCTGTTCCAATCTGGCACCTTAGTTCAATGTGTGCCATTACTGAGAGACCACACTGGGGATAAATCTGTCCATCCTATCCAAGCAGTCACGTTATTATAGGCTGGGAAGGGAGTGTCTGCCCAGGTAACAGGGCAAAAGAAAGGCGGGTCTAAGATATGAGCCCAATAGAAGGTAGCAGGTACAGGTTGCAGACAAAGTGAGACCATAAAAAGGATTAATAACCTATGTGAGATGCAATGTACAACAGAAAGCTAGCAAGAAACAAATTTTCTGGAGTAAATGGGACTGTGTCCGGAACCGGATTTGTTCAGCTTCCTGAGTTGTCCTTTTCAGCATCCCCCAGGTAACGTCCGGGGTTTGTGTCGTCCACAGAAGCCGCATCGTTCAGTGCTGTGGGTCTTGCAGGGTTAACTCCTTCATTTCTGGTACCGGGTTGGGTCCTAGCCACACCATGGAATACTATAATGGCCTGTGTCACTTGACCTCCAGCCAAGAGGTGGCAACGGCAAAAGAACAACAGATGCAGTAGTACCAGTGGGATTTGTGCTTGCCCTATGTTGCCAGGGGAGATATTCTGGTTTCTCAGGTGATGGGTGAGGCCATAATGTTCTCACAAGTTTCTGTCTCTTACGTTAAGCTACCAGGTCAGGTGGAGGGGCACAGCAAGGTGGCAGCTGGGTCAGGTGGGTCTATGCTATGACTCTCCAAGTGCAGGGCAATCCGTGGCCTCTCTGGGAGCTGGGGGGTGGTCCCCAGGCTACTGGAGTAATGTTTCAGAGGTTAGTGTAACTGTCTCTCTTGGACAGAAGAGTTCATCAGGGAGTGAGGAGTAGCAAGC
This sequence comes from Pongo pygmaeus, assembly GCF_028885625.2. Taxonomy (NCBI): domain Eukaryota; kingdom Metazoa; phylum Chordata; class Mammalia; order Primates; family Hominidae; genus Pongo; species Pongo pygmaeus. The sequence goes on along the minus strand of NC_072396.2, from coordinate 58,548,514 downwards.
AACAGTAAGCCCCATGCAGATCCCATGCAATTGGTAAGGTGAGTCTCACTCCTGCAGTGCTCACCTAGATGCAGCAAAGTAAGTTCCAGTCAACCTTTGCTCAGAACTCAAACCTGCCTCAGGCCATAAGCTTTCCCTACAATGGCAACTTTTAGGCCATGCCCCTCCCTGTCTGCCTGCAAAGTCAGGTGCCTGGCTTCTGTGCTTCTGGCTGCAGCACGCTTCCCACTCATCTTTCGGGTTCTGACCAGGGGAGTTTGCCTTCACTTGAGGTTGTCCTGTGAAATTCTGTTGGGACCTTCTTTCAGCCTGTGATCACTGCTTGAGCTAGTTTTTAGAATTACACGAGGTCCCCTGTGAGATATAACAAGGAATGGCTTTCCTCCATGAGCACTGGAGACTGGGAATGCATGCAAGGCACTTTCCACCGCTGCTTCTATTTTTACATTTCTTACTGCACCCTAAATCTCTTCTAGACTTGTCTAGCATTAAGACCTTTTCCCATGGTCTGGATTTTCAAGTTGTCTCATAGGGGTGTGTATCCTGAAGGCAGTCTGTCCACCGTCACACTTTGAGGACTTATAGATTTTTGCCTTGCACGTAGTGTAGGTTGTAGCCTGCTGCTTCTTTCAAAGGGTCTGTGTATTCTTTCAGTTTTCCCAAGTTCCTGCATTGCTTCAAGAAAAAAAAAATTACAATGCGGACTTCTACATACTATTACATCCTCCTAGGTGGTAGAGGCATACTAACACTGCCTCCAGTCCACCATCTTGGAAAACAAGCCATTATAGATTCTAATATTAGGCCTTTGTTGGCTGCATAGTTTGTGAATATTTTCTCCCATTCTGTAGGTTATCTGTTTACTCTAGTGGTAGTTTCTCTTTCTGTGCAGAAGCTCTTTCATTTAATTAGGTCCCAGTTGTCTATTTTTGGGTTGTGTTGCAATTGTTTTTGGGGACTTAGCCAAAAATTCTCTGCTAAGGTCGATGTTGAGAAGGGTATTTCCTAAGTTTTCTTTTAGTATTTTAAGAGTTTCACGTCTTACATCTAAGGCTTTTATCCACTGAGTTAAGTTTTCATTAAAGACCAGTTTCATTCTTCCACATATGGCTAGCCAGTTATCCAAGCGTCATTTATTGAAAAGCGAGTTCTTTCTCCACTGCTTATTTTTGTCAACTTGTTTAAGGTCAAATGATTGTAGGTGTGTGGCTTTGTTTCTGGGTTCTCTATTTTGTCTCGTTGGTCTCTGTGTCTGTTTCTGTAGCACAAGTTGAAGTATTGTCTTGTATGCTTCAAATTGTACTTGAAGTATAGTATGGCCTTGTACTATAGTTTGAAGCTGAGTGAAATGATGCCTCCAGCTTTGTTTTTGTTTGTTTTTTAACTTATGATTACTTTGGCTATTGAGACTCTTTTAAATTCCATATGAATTTTAGAATAATTGTGTCTAATTATGTGAAAAATTACATTGGTAGTTTCATAGGAATTGTGTTGAATATGTAAATTGCTTTTGGAAATATGGTAATTTTCACGATGTTGATTTTTCCAGTTCATTAGCATGGAATGTTTTTCCATCAGTTTGTGTCATTTCTGATTTTTTTTCAGCAAAATTATATAATTCTTCTTGTAGAGATCTTTTTTTCCTTGTTTAGATTTATTCTTAGGTATCTTATCTATTTTGTGTCTGTTGTACATGGGGTTGGGTTCTTGATTTGACTCTCAGCTTGAATGTTATTGGTATATGGAAATCCCACTGATTTTTGCACATTCATTTTTACTGAATTCCTAGTCAGTTTTAGGAGTCTTTTAGCAGAATCTTCAGGTTTTTCTGGTTATAGAATAATATTATCAGGAAAAAGAGATAGTTTGACTTCTTTTCCTATTTGGACGCCTTTTTATTTGTCTTGTCTGGTTGCTCTGGCTTGGACTTCCAATACTATGTTAAATAGAAGTGGTGAGAAGGGGCATCCTTATCTTGTTTTAGCTCTCAAAGGGATGCTTCCAGCTTTTGCCCATTTGGTATGCTATTGGCTATAGGTTTGCCACAGATAACACTTATTATTTTGGGGTATGTTTCTTTGGTGCCTAGTTTTTGATGGTTTTTATCATGAAGGGATTTTGGATTTTATTGAAAGATTTTTTGAATCTATCGAGATGATTATATAGTTGTTGTTTTTAATTCTGTTTATAGGATGGATTACATTTATTTGTTTGCATTTATTGACCCAATCTTGCATTCCAGGAATGAAACCTACATGATCATGGTGAATTAACTTTTTGATGTGCTGAGCAATTCAATTTGCTAGTATTTTGTTGAGGATTTTCCTGTCTAAATTCATTGGTCATATTGGTCCATATTTTTTATCATTTTCATTATATTTCTCCAAGATTTTGCCATCAGGATGATGCTAGCTTAGTAGAATGAGTTAGAGAGGAGTTCCTCCTCCTTGAATTTTTGCAAAAATTCAGTAAGGTTGATACCAGCTCTCTTGTTGTTGTTGTTCTGATAGAATTTAACTGTGAATCAATCTTGCCCAGGGCTTTTTTTGTTGGTTGTGGATTTATTACTAATTTAATTTTGGAACTGATTATTGGTCTATTCTGAGTTTCAGTATCTTTCTGGTTTGAACTTCGAAGTTTCTGTGTTTACGGGAATTTAATAATTTTTTCCTAGATTTTCTAGTTCGTGTACATACACATATTCATAATAGTCTCTGAGGACCTTTTATATTTCCTTGTCATTGATTATAATGTCATAGTTGTCATTTCTGATTATGCTTATTTGGATCTTCTCTTTTTTCGTTGTTATTCTAGCTAATGGTCTATCAATATTGTTTATTTTTTCAAATAGCTTTTGGTTTCATTGATCATTTGTATGGATGTGTGAGTCTTAATTTCATTCAGTTATGCTCTGATTTCAGTTATTTCTTTTCTCTGCTAGCATTACGGTTACATTTTCATGTTTTTCTAGTTCCTCTGGGTGCAATGTTAGATTGTGAGTTGGAAATCATTCTAGGGAGGGGCCAAGATGGCCAAGTAGAAGAAGCTGCATTGTGTGTTCCTCATGGAGAGGAATGAAAGGCATGAAAAATCCATGTACTCCCATTGGGACTGATCAGGAAAACAACTACAGCCATGGAGAATGAAGAAAAGCAAGGCAGGGTGATGGCCCACCTGGTAGTGACACGGAGGCAATGGAACCCCTACCCAGAGCCGAGGGAAGTGGTGAGTGAATGTGCGACACTGGGAAACCATGCTTCTCCCATGGATTTTTGCAACCCTCAGATCTAGACATCCCCTCATGAACTCATGCCACCAGGGCCTTGGGTCTGACACCCAGAACTGTGTGGAGTGTCAGCAGAGCAGCTGCTCATGCATGCACAGAGACCTGGGAACTTTACATACTCTGGCCCTGGGATGCTTGGCAAGGCAGGAGGTGTGTATATACCCCTAGGAAGGGGTCTGAATCTAAGTGGGTGAGCAGCATTGGTCTGCAGGCCTCACTTCTATCGCACCTCACAAGATAAGACCAACTGGCTTGGAATTCCAGCCAGGCACCAACAACAGGGAAGGGCCTGCCTGAGATTGAACAAAGCCCCCAGAGGGAGGAGTGGGCCATCTTTGCTGCTTGGTCAACTCAGTCATTCAAACCTGTGGGCTTTGGAGCATCCAAATGGTCTGGGTGAGGAAGGGTCCTCCCAGTGCAGCACAGCTGCTTTGCCAGAACATGGCCAGAGTGCTGCTTTAAGTGGGACCCTGATCCATTTCTTCTCGTGGGGCGGGACTTCTCAGCTGGGGCCTCCAGCTACCCCTGCCTTCCCATATTTTACAGACAGAGCTTAGATCTCTCCTTCAGATGGAGTGCCTGGATGGAGGATCTGACCACCACCATGGTTGTTTTGATGACTCAACTGTTCCAGCCTACGGGCTTTGGAGAGTCCAAGCCAACAAGGGAAGAGGGAGTTCCCCAACACAGCAGGGCTGTTTTGTCGAGGCATGGCCAGACTGTTTCTTTAAGCAGAGCCTTGATCCATTCCTTCACACTGGGCAGGCGCTCTCAGCTGGGTCCTCTAGCCACCCCTACCCATCCGTATTCTACGGACAGAGCTTTGATCACTCCCTAGAACAGAGTCCCTGGGGGAAGGGGTGGGCTGCAACCTTAGTTGTTTGGATGATTCAGGAGTTCCAGCCTGTGGGCTTTGGAGAATTCAAGCCGACCTGGGCGGAGATGGTTCCCCAGAACAGCATGGCTTTTCACTGAGGCATGGCCAGACTGCTTCTTTAAATGGGGTTCCAATCCATTCCTCCTTGTGGGGTGGCTCCTCCCAGCTAGGGACTCTGGCTACCCCCACCTGTATCCTATGGACAGACTTCTAATTTCTCTCTGAGATGGAGTGCTCAGGGAGAGAGGTAGGCCACCATCTTTGCTGTTTGGGTGATTCAGCCATTCCAGTCTGCAGTCTCTGGAGAGTCCAAACTGATTGGGGACTGAAGGGATCCTCAACACAGCAAAGATACTCTACGTAAACACTGCCAGACTGCTTCTTTAAGTGGGTTTCTAATCCCATTCTTACTGACTAGGTGAGACATCCCAACTGGGGTCTCCAGCCACCACATACAGGCAAGTTTGGGCTGGCAACAGGTCAGTAGCTCCCTGGGACAGAGCTTTCAGAGGAAGGGGCAGGCTGCCATATTTGTTGTTTCACAGACTTCACTTGTGATTCCTCCAAGTACTAGAAAAACCAAGGCACTAAGGTCCAGAGGGGAAGCCCAGCAAACCACAGCAGCCCCACAGAAGAGTGGCCAGACTGTTAAAAGAAAAACAAACAACAAAAACAACAACACACCCACAAAAACGTCACCCAAAGGTCAGCAACCTCAAAGATCAAAGGTAGATAAACCCACAAAGATGAGAAAGTATCAGCGGAAAAATGCTGAAAACTCAAAAAGCCCAAGTGCCTATGTTTTTCCAAATGACTGCAACACTTCTCCAGCAAGGTCTCAGAGCTAGGCTGAGGCAGAGTTGAGTGAAATGACAGAAGTAGACTTAAGAATGTGGATAAAAGCAAACCTTGCTGAGCTAGAGGAGCACATTGCAACCCAATGCAAATAAGCTAAGGATCATGATAAAACAATGCAGGAGCAGAAGCCAGAATAGCCAGAATAGAGGGGAGCCTAAATGACCTGATAGAGCTGAAGAATGCAGTAGAAGAACCTCACAATGCAGTTACAAGTATTGATACCAGAATAGACCAAGCAGACGAAAGAGTCTCAGAGCTTGAAGACTGTCTTTTTGAAATAAGACAGGCAGACAAGAATAGAGAAAAAACAATGAAAAGGGATCAACAAAAGCTCCAAGAAATATGGGATTATATAAAGAGACAAAATCTAAGACTGACTGGGGTACCTGAAAAGATGGGTAGAATGGAATCAATTTGGAAAATGTATTTCAGGATATTATCCAGGAGAACTTTTTCAACTTAGCTAGACAGGCCAACATTCAAATTCAGGAAAGGCAGAGAATCCCAGTAAGATACTCCAAGAGAAGATCATCACTGAGACACATAATTGTCAGATTCTTCAAGGTCCAAATGAAAGAAAAAATGTAAAGGACAGCCAGAGAGAAAGCCCAGGTAACCTACAAAGGGAAGCCCATCATAGCAACAGCGAACCTCTCTGCGGAAACTCTACAAGCCAGAAGAGATTGGGAGCCAATATTCAACATTTTTATAAGACTTTTTCAACCCAGAATTTCACATCTGGCCAAACTAAGCTTCATACATGAAGGAGAAATAAGATTCTTTACAGAAAAGCAAATGCTGAGAAAAGTAGTTACCACCAGACTTGCCTTACCAAAACTACTGAAGGAAGCACTAAATATTGAAAGAAAAAAAAATGACCAGCCACTACAAAAACACACTTAAGTACAAAGACTGGTGACACTATGAAGCAACCACATAAACAAGTCTGCAAAAATAACCAACATCATGATGACAGAATCAAATCCACATACTAACCTTAAATGTAAATGGGATAAATGCCCCAATTAAAAGACACAGAATGGCAAGCCAGATACAGAACCAAGATCCATCTGTATGTGATCTTCAAGAGACCCATCTCACATAGGCTCAAAATAAAGGGATTCCATTTACTATGCAAATGGAAAATGGAAAGAAGAAGGGGTTGCAATCCTAGTTTCTGACAAAACAGACTTTAAACCAACAGAGGTCAAAGACAAAGAAGGGCATTACATAATGGTAAAGTTCAATTCAACAAGAAGAGATAACTATCCTAAATATATATGCACCCAATACAAGAGCACACACATTTATAAAGCAAGTTCTTAGGATCATTGAGTCAAAGAATTAACAAAGATATGTAGGACCTGAACTCAGCTCTTGATCAAGTGGATCTGATAGATATCTACAAAAGTCTCCACCTAAAAACAACAGAATATATATTTTTCTCATCACCACATGGCACTTATTCAAATATTGATCCCATAATCGGAAGTAAAACACACCTCAGCAAATGCAACAGAACTGAAATCACAACAGACAGTATCTCAGACCATAGCAAAATCAAATTAGAGCTCAAGATTAAGAAGTTCGCTTGAAACCATACAACTACATGGAAACTGAACAACGTGCTCCTAAATTACTTTTGGGTAAACAATGAAATTTAGGTAGAATTCAAATTATTTGAAACTAATAAGAACAAAGATACGATATACCAGGATCTCTGGGACACAGCTACAGCAGTGTTAAGAAGGAAATTTATAGCACTAAATGACCACATCAAAAAGATAGAAAGATCCCAAGTTAACAACCTTACATCAAATTAAAAGAACTAGAGAACCAAGAGCAAACAAACCCCAAAGCTAGCAGTAGACAATAAGTAACCAAGATCAGATATGAACTGAAGGAGCTAGAGACATGAAAACCCTTCAAAAAATCAAGGAATCTAGAAGATGATTTTTTAATAAAATAATAAAATAGACCACTAGCTAGACTAATAGAGGAAAAGAGATAAGATTCAAATACATACAATTAGAAATTATAAGGGGGTATGTCACCACTGACCCCACAGAAATACAAACAACCATCAGAAAATATTATGAACACCTCTATGCACATAAACTAGAAAATCTAGATGAAATGGATAAATTCCTGGAAACATACATCTTCCCAAGACTGAGCCACAAAGAATTTCAATCACTGAATACATCAATAACAAATTCTGTAATTGAAGCAGTAATAAATAGCCTATCATCAAAAAAAAAAAAAAAAAAAAAAAAAAAAAAAGCCCAGGACCAGAAGGATTCACAGCTGAATTCTACCAGAGGTACAAAAAAGAGCTGGTACCATTTCTACTGAAACTATTCCATACATTTGAAAAGGAATGACTTCTCTCTGACTCATTCTGAGGCCATGCATCATCCTCATACCAAAACCTGGCAGAGATAAAAGAAAAAAGAAAGAAAGAAAGAAAGAAAACATCAGTATTTTATTCTTGATGAACATCAATGCAGAAATCCTTAGCAAAATACTGGTAAACCAAATCCAGCAGCACATTATAAAGCTCATCCACCATGATCAAGTAGGCTTCATCCCCAGATTTAAGGTTGGTTCAGCATACACAAATCAATGAAGTGCTTCATCACATAAACATATCTGAAGACAAAAACCACATGATTGTCTCAATAGATGCAGACAAGGCCTTGGATAAAATTCAACACTTTTCATTTAAAAAGCTCTCAGTAAACTATGTATTGAAGGAACATACTTCAAAGAATAAGAGCCACGTATGACACACTATAGCCAATATCTTACTGAATGGGCAAAAGCTGGAAGCATCCCTCTTGAAAACTGGTGCAAGACAAGGTTGCCCTCTCTCAAGACTCCTGATCAACATAGTAGTGGAAGTTCTGGCCAGGGCAGTGAGGCAAGAGAAAGAAAGAAAGGTATTCACATGGGAAGAGAGGAAGTCAAACTATCATTGTTTGCAGATGACATGGTCCGATAGCTAGAAAACCCTACTGTCTCAGCCCAAAAGCTTCTTAAGCTGATAGGCAACTACTGCAAAGTCTCAGGAAACAAATTCATTGTGCAAAAATCGCTAGCATTTCTATACACAGAAAACAGGCAAGCTAAGAGCCAAATCACAAATGAACTTCCATTCATAATTGCTACAAAAAGGATGAAATATCTAAGAATACAGCTAAAAAGGGAAGTAAAGGAACTTTTCAAGGAGAACTACAAACCACTGCTCAAAGAAATCAGAGATTACACAAATGGAAAAACATTCCATGCTCACAGATAGGAAGAAGCAATATCATTACAATGGCCATACTGCCAAAAGTAATTTATAGATTCAATGTGATTCCCATTAAATTACCATTGATATTCTTCACAGAATTAGAAAAACCTATTTTAAAATTTATATGGAACCAAAGAAGAGCCCGAATAGCCAAGAAAATACTAAGCAAACTGAACAAAGCTTCATGCATCATGCTAGTCGACTTCAAACTACACTTCAGTGCTACAGTAACCAAAACAGCATGGTACTGGCAGAAAAACAGACGCATAGACCAAACGAACAGAATACAGAACCCAGAAATAAGACTGTACACCTACAGCCATCTGACCTTTGACAAAGCTGACAAAAACAAGCAACAGGGAATGGATTCCCTATTTAATAAACAATGCTGGGAGAACTGGCTAGGAATATGCAGAAAATTGAAACTGGAACCTTTAGAATGTAGGCATGGACAAAGATTTCATGATGAAAACACCAAAAGCAATTTCAACAAATGAAAAAAAGTTAACAAATGTGATCTAATTAAACTAAGAGCTACTGCAAAAGAAACTCTCAAAAGAGTAAACAGACAACCTACAGAATCGGAGAAAATATTTGTAAACTCTGCATCTGACAGAGCTCTAATATTCAGAATCTGTAAGGAACTTTAACAAACTTACAAGAAAAAACACCATTGAAAAGTGGGCAAAGGACATGAACAGACATTTTTCTTTTTTTATTTTTTAATTATACTTTAAGTTCTGGATTGTTACATTGTTACATGCAGGATTGTTACATATGTATACATGTGCCATGTTGGTGTGCTGCAACCATTAACTCGTCATTTACATTAGATATATCTCTTAATGCTATCTCTCCCCTCTCCCCCCACCAAGCAACAGGCCCCAGTGTGTGATGTTCCCCTTCTTGTGTCCAAGTGTTCTCATTGTTCAATCCCCACCTATGAATGAGAACATGCGGTGCTTGGTTTTTTGTCCTTGCGATAGTTTGCTGAGAATGATGGTTTCCAGCTTCATCCATGTCCCTACAAAGGACATGAACTCATCCTTTTTATGGCTGCATAGTATTCCATGTCGTATATGTGCCACATTTTCTTAATCCAGTCTTATCATTGATGGACATTTGAGTTGGTTCCAAGTCTTTGCTATTGAGAATAGTGATGCAATAAACATCCATGTCCGTGTGGCTTTATAGCAGCATGATTTATAATCCTTTGGGTATATACCCAGTAATGGGATGGCTGAGTCAAATGGTATTTCTAGTTCTAGATCCTTGTGAAATCGCCACACTGTCTTCCACAATAGTTGAACTAGTTTACAGTCCCACCAACAGTGTAAAACTGTTCCTATTTCTCCACATCCTCTCCAGCACCTGTCATTTCCTGACTTTTTAATGATCGCCATTGTAACTGATGTGAGATGGTATCTCATTGTGGTTTTGATTTGCATTTCTCTGGTGGCCAGTGATGATGAGCATTTTTTCATGTGTCTTTTGGCTGCATAAATGTCTTCTTTTGAGAAGTGTCTGTTCGCATCCTTTGCCCACTTTTTGATGGGGTTGTTTGTTTTTTTCTTGTAAATTTGTTTGAGTTCTTTGTAGATTCTGGGTATTAGCCCTTTGTCAGATGAGTAGATTGCAAAAATTTTCTCCGATTCCATAGGTTGCCTGTCCATTCTGATGATAGTTTCTCTGACTTTGCAGAAGCTCTTTAGTTTAATTAGATCCCATTTGTCAATTTTGGCTTTTGCTGCCATTGCTTTGGGCGTTTTAGTCATGAAGTCCTTGCCCTTGCCTATGTCCTGAATGGTATTGCCTAGGTTTTCTTCTAGGGTTTTTATGGATTTAGGTCTAATATTTAAGTCTTTGATCCATCTTGAATTAATTTTTGTATAAGGTGTAAGGAAGGGATCCAGTTTCAGCTTTCTACATATGGCTAGCCAGTTTTCCCAGCACCATTTATTAAATATGAAATCCTTTCACCATTTCTTGTTTTTGTCAGGTTTGTCAAAGATCAAATGGTTGTAGATATGTGGTATTACTTCTGAGGGCTCTGTTCTGTTCCATTTGTCTATATCTCTGTTTTGGTACCAGTACAATGCTATTTTGGTTACTGTAACCTTGTAGTATAGTTTGAAGTCAGGTAGCATGATGCCTCCAGCTTTGTTCTTTTGGCTTAGGATTGACTTGGCAATATGGGCTGTTTTTTGATTCCATATGAACTTTAAAGTAGTTTTTTCCAATTCTGTGAAGAAAGTCATTTGTAACTTGATGGGGATGGCATTTAATCAATAAATTACCTTGGGGAGTATGGCCATTTTCACCATATTGATTCTTCCTATCCATGACCATGGAATGTTCTTCCATTTGTTTGTGTCCTCTTGTATTTCTTTGAGCAGTGATTTGTAGTTCTGCTTGAAGAGGTCCTTCACATCCCTAGTAAGTTGGATTCCTATTTATTTTATTCTCTTTGAAGCAATTGTGAATGGGAGTTCACTCACGATTTGGCTCTATATTTGTCTGTTATTGGTGTATAAGAATGCTTGTGATTTTTGCACATTGATTTTGTATCCTGAGACTTTGCTGAAATCACTTATCAGATTAAGGAGATTTTGGGCTGAGACGATGGGGTTTTCTAAATATAAAATCATGTCATCTGCAAACAGGGACAATTTGACTTCCTCTTTTCCTAATTGAATACCCTTTATTTCCTTCTCCTGCCTTATTGCCCTGGACAGAACTTCCAACACTATGTTGAACAGGGGTGGTGAGAGAGGCATCCCTGTCTTGTGCCAGTTTTCAAAGGGAATGCTTCCAGTTTGTGCCCATTCAGTATGATATTGGCTGTGGGTTTGTCATAAATAGCTCTTATTATTTTGAGATACTTCCCGTCAATACCTAATTTATTGAGAGTTTTTAGCATGAAGGGCTGTTGAATTTTGTCAAAGGCCTTTTCTGCATGTATTGAGATAATCATGTGGTTTTTCTCTTTGGTTTTGTTTATATGATGGATTACGTTTATTGATTTGAGTATGTTGAACCAGCCTTACATCCCAGAGATGAAGCCCACTTGATCATGTTGGATAAGCCTTTTGATGTGTTGCTGGATTCGGTTTGCCAGCATTTTGTTGAGGATTTTTGCATTGATGTTTGTCAGGGATATTGGTCTAAAATTCTCTTTTTTTGTTGTGTCTCTGCCAGGCTTTGGTATCAGGATGTTTCTGGTCTCATAAAATGAGTTAGGGAGGATTCCCTCCTTTTCTATTGATTGGAATGGTTTCAGAAGGAATGGTACCAGCTGCTCCTCGTACCTGTGGTAGAATCTGCTGTGAATCCATCTGGTCCTGGACTTTTTTATGGTTGGTAGGCTATTAATTATTGCCTCAATTCCAAAGCCTGTTATTGGTCTATTCAGGGATTCAAATTCTTCCTACTTTATTCTTAGAAGGGTGTATGTGTCCAGGAATTTGTCAATTTCTTCTAGATTTTCTAGTTTATTTGTGTAGAGATGTTTATTCTCTGATGGTAGTTTGTATTTCTGTGGGATCGGTGGTGATATCCCCTTTATCATATTTTATTGCATCTATTTGGTTCTTCTCTTTTCTTCTTTATTAGTCTTGCTAGCAGTCTATCAATTTTGTTGATGTTTTCAAAAACCCAGCTCCTGGATTCATTGATTGTTTTGAAGGGTTTTTTGTGTCTCTATCTCCTTCGGTTCTGCTCTGATCTTAGTTATTTCTTGCCTTCTGCTAGCTTTTGAATGTGTTTGCTCTTGCTTCTCTAGTTCTTTTAATTGTGATGCTAGGGTGTCAATATTAGATCTTTCCTGCTTTCTCTTCTGGGCATTTAGTGCTATAAATTTCCCTCTACACACTGCTTTGAATGTGTCCCAGAGATTCTGGTATGTTGTGTCTTTGTTATCATTGGTTTCAAAGAAGTTATTTATTTCTGCTTTCGTTTAGTTATGTACTCGGTAGTCATTCAGGAGCAGGTTGTTCAGTTTCCATGTAGTTGAGCGGTTTTGAATGAGTTTCTTGATACTGAGTTCTAATTTGATTGCACTGTGGTCTGAGAGACAGTTTGTTATAATTTCTGTTGTTTTACATTTGCTGAGGAGTGCTTTACTTCCAAATATGTGGTCAATTTTGGAATAAGTGCGGTGTGGTGCTGAGAAGAATGTGTATTCTGTTGATTTGTGGTTAAGAGTTCTGTAGATGTCTATTAGGTCCACTCGGTGCAGAGCTGAGTTCAATTCCTAGATATCCTTTTTAACTTTCTGTCTCGTTGATCTATCTAATGTTGACAGTGGTGTGTTAAAGTCTCCCATTATTGTGTTGGAGTCTAAGTCCCTTTGTAGGTCTCTAAGGACTTGCTTTATGAGTGTAGGTTCTCCTGTTTTGGGGTGCATATAGATTTAGTATAGTTAGCACTTCTTGTTGAATTGATCCCTTTACCCTTATGTAATGGCCTTCTTTGTCTCTTTTGATCTTTGTTGGTTTAAAGTCTGTTTTATCAAAGACTAGGATTGCAACCCCAGCCTTTTTTTTTTGTTTTACATTTGCTTGGTAGATCTTCCTCCATCCCTTTATTTTGAGCCTGTTTGTGTCTCTGCACATGAGATGTGTCTCCTGAATACACCACACTGATGGGTCTTAAATGTTTATCCAATTTGCCAGTCTGTGTCTTAATTGGAGCACTTAGCTCATTTACATTTAAGGTTAATATTGTTATGTGTGAATTTGATTCTTTCATTATGATGTTAGCTGGTTATTTTGCTCATTAGTTGATGCAGTTTCTTCCTAGCCTCGATGGTATTTACAATTTGGCATGTTTTTGCAGTGGTTGGTACTGATTGTTCCTTTCTATGTTTAGTGCTTCCTTCAGGAGCTCTTGTACGGCAGACCTGGTGATGACAGAATCTTTCAGCGTTTGCTTGTCTGTAAGGATTTTATTTCTCCTTCACTTATGAATGTTAGTTTGGCTGGATATGAAATTCTGGGTCAAAAATTCTTTTCTTTAAGAATGTTGAATATTGGCCCCCACTCTCTTCTGGCTTGTAGAGTTTCTGCCGAGAGATCTGCTGTTAGTCTGATGGACTTCCCTTTGTGGGTAACCCGACCTTTCTCTCTGGCTGCCCTTAACATTTTCTCCTTTATTTCAACTTTGGTGAATCTGAGAATTATGTGTCTTGGAGTTGCTCCTCTTGAGGAATACCTTTGTGACATTCTCTGTATTTCCTGAATTTGAATGTTGACCTGCCTTGCTAGGTTGGGGAAGTTCTCCTGGATAATATCCTGCCGAGTGTTTTCCAACTTGGTTCCATTCTCCCCATCACTTTCAAGTACACAAATGAGATGTAGATTTGGTCTTTTCACATAGTCCCGTATTTCTTGGAGGCGTTATTCATTTCTTTTTACTCTTTTTTATCTAAACTTCTCTTCTCGCTTCATTTGATCTTCAATCACTGATGCCCTTTCTTCCAGTTGATCAAATTGGCTACTGAAGCTTGTGCATTCGTCATGTAGTTCTCATGCTGTTTTTTTCAGCTCCATCAGGTCATTTAAGAACTTCTCTACCCTGGTTTTTCTAGTTAGGCATTCGTCTAATCTTTTTTCAAGGTTTTAGCTTCTTTGCGATGGGTGCGAACTTCCTCCTTTATCTCAGAGAAGTTTAATCATCTGAAGCCTTCTTCTCTCAACTTGTCAGAGTCATTCTCCATCCAGTTTTGTTCCATTGCTGGTGAGGAGCCGTGTTCCTTTGGAGGGAGAGAGGCACTCTGATTTTTAGAATTTTCAGTTTTTCTGTTCTGTTTTTTCCCCATCTTTGTGGTTGTATCTACCTTTGGTCTTTGATGATTGTGATGTACAGATAGGATTTTGGTGTGGATGTCCTTTCTGTTTGCTAGTTTTCCTTCTAACCATCAGGGCCCTCAGCTGCAGGTCTGTTGGAATTTGCTGAAGGTGCAATCCAGACCCTGTTTGTCTGGGCATCAGTAGCAGAGGCTGCAGAACAGCGAATATTGCTGAACAGCAAATGTTGCTGCCTGATCGTTCCTTTGGAAGCTTCATCTCAGAGGGGTACCTAGTCGTGTGAGGTGTCAGTCTGCCCCTACTGGGGAGTGCCTCCCAGTTAGGCTACCCGGGTGTGAGTGACCCACTTGAGGAGGCAACCTGTCCATTCTCAGATCTCAAACTCCATGCTGGGAGAACCACTGCTCTCTTCAAAGCTGTGAGATAGGGACATTTAGGTCTGCAGAGGTTTTTGCTGCCTTTTGTTCGGCTATGCCCTGCCCCTAGAGGTGGAGTCTACAGAGGCAGGCAGGCCTCCTTGAGTTGCAGTGGGCTCCACCCAGTTAGAGCTTCCCAGCCGCTTTGTTTACCTACTCAAGCCTCAGCAATGGCAGACACCCCTCCCCCAGCCTCACTGATGCCTTGCAGTTCCATCTCAGACTGCTATGCTAGCAAGGAGTGAGGCTCTGTGGGTGTGGGACCCTCCTAGCCAGGCGTAGGATATAATCTCCTGGTGTGCCATTTGCTAAGACCATTGGGAAAGCACAGTATTAGGGTGGGAGTGACCTGATTTTCCAGGTGCCGTCTGCCACAGCTTCCCTTGGCTAGGAAAGGGAATTCCCTGACCCCTTGCACTTCCTTGGTGAGGCAATGCCTCACCCTGCTTCGGCTCATGCTCGGTGAGCTGCACCCACTGTCCTGCGCCCACTGTCCAACAAGCCCCAGTTAGATGAACCTGGTACCTCAGTTGGAAATGCAGAAATCACCCATCTTCTGCGTTGTTAATGCTGGAAGCTGTAGACTAGAGCTCTTCCTATTCAGCCATCTTGAAACCGCCCTTTGATACTTATAATTGTTATAATCTATTGCTGGATTGATGACATTTTTATTACATAGTAATCTACTTAGTCTCTGTTTACAGTCTTTCACTTGTGGTATATTTTATCTTATATAAGTATAGCTACATCTGCTCTTTCCAAGTTTCCATTTACATGGAATAGCTTTTTTCCATTTCTTCATTTTCAGTTTATGTGTGCATCTATAAGTGAAGTGAGTTTCTTGTAGGCAGTTGTGTCTTAGTTTTCTTTTTTTTTTTTTTCTAAGTCCATGCAGCCACTGTATGGCTGTTAATGAAGATATTCATTTATATTCAATGTCATTATTGATAGGTAAGGACTTAATTCTGCTGTTTTATTACTTTACTCTGTTCATTTTGGAGATTTTCTATTGATTTTTTCCTTTCTTACTGACTTGTGGTTAAATTTTATTTTGGATTTGGGACTACATGTGCACATTTGACATAGGAAGATATTGCATGATGCTGAGGTTTGTGGTACCCCAAACCTCATCACCCAGATAGTATGCATAGTACCCAACAGGTAGTTTTGCACCCCATGCTCACCTCTATCCCTCCCCCATAGTAATCCCTCGTGTTTTTTGTTCCCATCTTTATGTCCATTTGTACTCATTGTTTAGCTCCCACTTGTAAGTGAGAATATGCACTATATGATTTTCTGTTCCTGAATAATTTGCTTAGGATAATCACCTCTAGCATGATCTATGTTGCTGCAAAGGATGTGATTTATTCTTTTTTATGGCTGTGATGTATTTCATGGTATATAGGTACCACAATTTCTTTATCCAGTCCACCATTTATGGTCACCTAGATTGGTTTCATATTATTGCTATTATGAATAACACTGCAATAAACATAGGAGTGTATGTACCTTTTTGGAAGAACAATTTACTTTCCTTTGGTTATATACCCAGTCATGGGATTGGTAGGTTGAATTCTAGCTCCATTTTAAGTTGAGAAATCTCCAAACTGCTTTTGCAGTGGCTGGATTAGTTTACATCTTTACCAACAGTGTGTAAGCATGTTTTTGTTTGCACCCTTGCCAGCATCTGTAATTTTTTGACTTTTTAATATTAGCCATCTGACTGGTGGGAGCTAGTATCTCATTATAGTTCTTATTTGCATTTCTCTGATGATTGATGATGATAAGCATTTTTTGTGTTTGTTGGCTGCTTGTATGTCTACTTTTGAGAAATTTCTTTTCATGTCTTTTGTCCATTTTTTAAAAGGGGTTGTTTTTTGCTTGTTGATTTGTTTATGTTCCTTATAGATTCCGAATATTAGTCCATCTTCAGATGCATAGTTTGAAAGTATTTTCTCCCATTTTGTTTTCTGTTTACTCTGTTGATTATTTCTTTTGCTGAATGCTCTTTAGTTTAATTAAATTTCACTGTCAGTTTTTGTTTTGGTGCAATTGCTTTTGAGAATTAGCTAAAAATTCTTTGCCAAGGCTGATGTTGAGAAGTTATTTTTTTTTATTATATTTTAAGTTTTAGGGTACATGTGCACAACGTGCAGGTTTGTTACATATGTATACATGTGCCATGTTGGTGTGCTGCACCCATTAACTCGTCATTTAACATTAGATATGTCTCCTAATGCGATCCCTTCCCCCTCCCCCCACCCCACAACAGGCCCCAGTGTGTGATGTTCCCCTTCCTGTGTCCATGTGTTCTCATTGTTCAATTCCCACCTATGAGTGAGAACATGCGGTGTTTGAGAGGTTATTGCGTAGGTTTTATTATTGGATTTTTATAGTACGTGGTCTTACATTTGAATATTTTATCCATTTTGCATTAATTTTTGTACGTGGTGAAATATATGAGTCCAGTTTATTTCTTCTGGATATTGCTAGCCCGTTATTTCAACACCGTTTATTGAATAGCCAGTTCTTGCCCCATTGCTTTTTTTTTTTTTTGGTCAGATTTCTTGAAAATCAGGTGTTGGTAGGCGTGTGGCATTCTTTCTGGATTCCCTATTTTGTTCCATTGGTCTATGGTGTCTGTTTTTGTACCAGTACCATGCCGTGGCCTTGTAGTATAGTGTTTTTTTATTATAATTTAAGTTCTGGGCTACATGTGCAGAACATGCAGGTTTGTAACATAGGTATACACATGCCATGGTGGTTTGCTACTCCCATCAACCCGTCATCTACATTAGGTAATTCTCCTAATGCTATCCTTACTCTAGCCCCCAACTCACTGACAGGCACCAGTGTGTAATGTTCCCTTCCCTGTTGCAGTGTTTGGTTTTCTATTCCTTTGTTAGTTTGCTGAGTATGGTGGTTTCCAGCTTCATCCATGTCCCTGCAAAGCTCATGAACTCATTTTTTATGGCTATGTAGTATTCCATGGTGTATATATGCCACATTTTCTTTATCCAGTCTATCATTGATGGGCGTTTAGATTGGTTCCAAGTCTTTCCTGTTGTGAACAGTGCTGCAATAAGCATACATATGCATGTGTCTTTATAGTAGAATGATTTATAATTCTTTGGCTATATACCCAGTAATGGGATTGCTGGGTGAAATGGTATTTCTGGTTCTAGATTCTTGTTGAATTGCCACACTATCTTCCACAATGGTTAAACTAATTTACACTCCCACCAACAGTGTAAAAGCGTTCATATTTCTCCACATCCTCTCCAGCATCTGTTGTTTCCTGACTTTGTAATGATCACCATTCTAACTGGTGTGAGATGGTATCTTATTGTGGTTTTGATTTGCATTTCTCTAATGACCACTGATGATGAGCTTTTTTCATATGTTTCTTAGCTGCATGAATGTCTTCTTCTGAGAAGTGTCCATACATTTCACCCACTTTTTGATGGGATTATTTGTTTGTTTGCTTGTTTTCTTGTAAATTTGTTTAAGTTCCTTGTACATTCTGGATATTAGCCCTTTGTCAGATGGATAGATTGCAAAATATTTCTTCCATTTTGTAATTTGCATTTTCACTCTAATGATAGTTTCTTTTGCTTTGCAGAGCTCTTTAGTTTAATTAGATACCATGTGTCAATTTTGGCTTTTATTGCCATTGCTTTTGCTGTGTTAGTCATGAAGTCTTTGCCCATTTCTATGTCCTGACTGGTGTTGCATAGGTTTTCTTCTAGGTTTTTTATGGTTTTGGGTCATATATTTAAGATTTTAATCCATCTTGAGTTAATTTTTTATAAGGTGCAAGAAATGGGTCCAGTTTCATTTTTCTGCATATGGCTGGCCAGTTTTCTCAACACCATTTATTAAATAGGGAATCCTTTCCCCATTGCTTGTTTTTGTCAGGTTTGTCAAAGATCAGATGGTTGTAGATGTGTGGCATTATTTCTGAGGCCTCTGTTCTGTTCCATTAGTCTATATATCTGTTTTGGTACCAGTACTATGCTTTTTTGGTTACTGTATTCAGGTAGTATAGTTTGAAGTCAGGTAGCATGATGTGTCCAGCTTTGTTCTTTTTGCTTAGGATTCTCCTGGCTATACGGGTTTTGTGTGTGTGTGTGTGTGTGTGTGTGTGGTTCCTTATGAAATTTAAAGTAGTTTTTTCAAATTCTGTGAAGAAAGTAAATGGTAGCTTGATGGGGATAGCATTGAATTTATAAATTACTTTCAGCAGTATGACCATTTTCACGATATTGATTCTTCCTATCCATGAACATGAAATGTTTTTTCCATTTGTTTGTGTCCTCTCTTATTTCCTTGAGCAGTGGTTCCTAGTTCTCTTTGAAGAGGTCCTTCACATCCCTTGTAAGTTGTATTCCTAGATATTTCATTCCCTTTGTAGCAATTGTTAATGGGAGTTCACAGATGATTTGGCTCTCTGTTGGTCTATTATATGTGTATAGGATTGCTTATGATTTTTCCACACTGATTTTGTATACTGAGACTTTGCTGAAGTTGCTTATCAGCTTAAGGAGATTTGGGGCTGCGATGGTGGGGTTTTCTAAATATACAATCATGTCACCTGCAAACAGAGATAATTTGACTTTCTCTCTTCCTATTTGAATACGCTTTAGATCTTTCTCTTGCCTGATTGCACTGGCCAGAACTTCCAATACTATGTTGAATAGGAGTGGTGAGGGAGAGTATTCATGTCTTGTGCCGGTTTTCAAAGGGAATGCTTCCAACTTTTGCCCGTTCAATATGATATTGGCTGTGGGTTTGTCATAAATAGCTCTTACTATTTTCAGATATGTTCCATCAATACCTAGTTTATTGAGAGTTTATTGCATGATGGGGTGTTGAATTTTATTGAAGGCCTTTTCAGCACCTATTAAGATAATCATTTGGTTTTTGTCATTGGTTCCGTTTATGTGATGGATTACATTTATTGATTTGCATATGTTGAACCAGCGTTGCATCCCAAGGATGAAGCCTGCTTGTTCGTGGTAGGTACGCTTTTTGATGTTGTGCTGCTCGATTTGGTTTTCCAGTATTTTATTGAGGATTTTCACATCGATGTTCATCAGGGATATTGGTCTGAATTTTTGTTCTTGTTGTTGTGTCTCTGCCAGGTTTGGTATCAGGATGATGCTGGCCTCATAAAATGAGTTAGGGAGGAGTCCCTCTTTTTTTATTGTTTGAAATAGTTTCAGAAGAAATGGTACCATCTCCTCTTTGTACCTCTTGTAGAATTCGGCTGTGAATTCATCTGATCCTGGGCTTTTTTTCATTGGTAGATTATTAATTACTGCCTCAATTTCAGAACTTGTTATTGGTATATTCAGGGATTTGACTTCTTCCTGGTTTTGAAATGGGAGGATGTATGCATCCAGGAATCTACCCATTTCTTCTAGATTTTCTAGTTTATTTACATAGAGGTGCTTATAATATTCTCTCATGGTAGTTTGTATTTCTGTGGGATCAGTGGTGATATCCCCTTTATCATTTTTATTGTGTCTATTGATTCTTTTCTCTTTTTTCCTTTATTAATCTGGGTAGTGGTCTATTTTGTTAATCTTCCTAAAAACCAGCTCCTGGATTCTTTAACTATTTGAAGCGTGTTTCTTGCCTCTGTCTCCTTCAGTTCTGCTCTGATCTTAGTTACTTCTTTTCTTCTTCTAGCTTTTGAATTTGTTTGCTCTTCTTCTCTAGTTCTTTTAATTGTGATGTTAAGGTGTCGATTTTAGATCTTTCCTGCTTTCTCCTGTGGACATTTAGTGCTATTAATTTCCCTCTAAACAGTGCTATAGCTGTGTCCCAGCAATTCTGGTACATCGTGTCTTTGTTCTCATTGGTTTCAAAGAAGTTATTTATTTCTGCCTTCATTTTGTTTTTTACCCAGTAGTCATTCAGGAGCAGGTTGTTGTGTTTCTATGTAGTTGTGCAGTTTTGAGTGAGTTTCTTAATCCTGACTTCTAATTTCTTTGCACTGTCACCTGAGAGACTATTTGTTATGATTCTCATTCTTTTGCATTTGTTGAGGAGTGTTTTACTTCCAATTATGTGATCAATTTTAGAATAAGTGCGATGTGGTGAGAAAAATATATATTCTGTTGATTTGGGGTGGAGAGTTCTGTAGATGTCTATTAGGTCTGCTTCATCCAGAGCTGTGTTCAAATCCTGAATATCCTTGTTAATTTTCTTTCTCGTTGATTAGTCTAATATTGACAGTGGGGTGTTAAAGTCCCCACTATTGTGTGGGAGTCTAAGTCTCTTTGTAGGTCTCTAAGAGCTTGCTTTATGGATCTGTGTGTTCCTGTATTGTGTGCATATATATTTGGTATGGTTAGCTCTTCTTGTTGCATTGATACCTTACCATTATGTAATGCCCTTCTTTGTCTTTTTTGATTTTGTTGGTTTGAAGTCTGTTTTATCAGAGACTAGGATTGCAACCCTTGCTTTTTTTTTCTTTCTATTTGCCTGGTAAATATTCTTCTATCTCTTTATTTTGAGCCTATGTGTGTCTTTGCATGTTAAATTGGTCTCCTGAATACAGCTCACCGATGAGCCTTGACTATCCAATTTGCCAGTCTGTGTCTTAATTGTAGCATTTAGCCCATTTACATTTAAGGTTATTATTGTTATGTGTGAATTTGATCCTGTCATTACGATGCTAGCTGGTTATTTTTGCCTGTTAGTTGATGCAGTTTCTTCATAGTATCAATGTTCTTTACAATTCGGTATATTATTGCTGTGGCTGATACTGTTTTTTCCTTTCCATATTTAGTGCTTCCTTCAGGAGCTCTTTTAAGACAGTCCTGGTGGTGACAAAATCTCTCAGCATTTGATTGTCTGTAAAGGATTTTATTTCTCCTTCACTTTTGAAGCTTAGTTTGGCTGGATATGAAATTCTGAGTTGAAAATTCTTGTCTTTAAGAATGTTGAATATTGGGCCCCACTCTCTTCTGACTTGTAGGGTTTCTGCAGAGAGATCTGCTGTTAGTCTGATTGGCTTCCCCTTGTGGGCATTCCGACCTTTCTCTCTGGCTGCCCTTAACATTTTTTCCTTCATTTCAACCTTGGTGAATCTGACGATTAGGTGTCTTGGGGTTGCTCTTCTCGAGGAGTATCTTTGTGGTGTTCACTGTATTTCCTGAATCTGAATGTCAGCTTGTTCTACTAGGGTGTGGAAGTTCTCCTGGTTAATATCCTGAAGAGTGTTTTCCAACTTGGTTCCATTTTCCTTGTCACTTTCAGGTACACCAATCAAACGTAGGTTTGGTCTTTTCACATAGTCCCATATTTCTTGGAGGATTTGTTTGTTCCTTTTCATTCTTTTTTCTCTAATCTTGTCTTCATGCTTTATTTCATTAAGTTGATCTTCACTTTCTGCTATGCTGTCTTTTGCTTGATCGATTCAGCTATTGATACTTGTATATGCTTCATGAAGTTCTTATGCTGTGTTTTTCAGCCTCATCAGGCCATTTATGTTCTTCTCTTAACTGGTTATTCTAGTTAGAAATTCCTCTAACCTTTTTTCAAGGTTCTGAGCTTCCTTCCATTGGGTTAGAACATGCTCTTTTAGCTCAGAGGAGTTTTTTTTTACCTACCTTCTGAAGTTTACTCCTGTCAATTCGTCAAACTCTTTCTCTGTCCAGTTTTGCTCCAGTGCTGGTGAGGAGCTGTGATCCTTTGGAGGAGAAGAGGCATTCTGGTTTTTTTAAATTTTCAGCTTTTTGATGGGGTTGTTTGTTTTTTTCTTGTAAATTTGTTGGAGTTCATTGCAGATTCTGGATATTAGCCCTTTGTCAGATGAGTAGGTTGCGAAAATTTTCTCCCATTTTGTAGGTTGCCTGTTCACTCTGATGGTAGTTTCCTTTGCTGTGCAGAAGCTCTTTAGTTTAATTAGATCCCATTTATCAATTTTGGCTTTTGTTGCCATTGCTTTTGGTGTTTTAGACATGAAGTCCTTGCCAATGCCTATGTCCTGAATGGTAATGCCTAGGTTTTCTTCTAGGGTTTTTATGGTTTTAGGTCTAGCATTTAAGTCTTTAATCCATCTTGAATTGATTTTTGTATAAGGTGTAAGGAAGGGATCCAGTTTCAGCTTTCTACATATGGCTAGCCAGTTTTCCCAGCACCATTTATTAAATAGGGAATCCTTTCCCCATTTCTTGTTTTTGTCAGGTTTGTCAAAGATCAGATAGTTGTAGATATGTGGCATTATTTCTGAGGGCTCTGTTCTGTTCCATTGATCTATATCTCTGTTTTGGTACCAGTACCATGCTGTTTTGGTTACTGTAGCCTTGTAGTATAGTTTGAAGTCAGGTAGTGTGATGCCTCCAGCTTTGTTCTTTTGGCTTAGGATTGACTTGGTGATGCGGGCTCTTTTTTGGTTCCATATGAACTTTAAAGTAGTTTTTTCCAATTCTGTGAAGAAAGTCATTTGTAACTTGATGGGGATGGCATTGAATCTGTAAATTACCTTGGGAAGGATGGCCATTTTCATGATATTGATTCTTCCTACCCAAGAGCATGGAATGTTCTTCCATTTGTTTGCATCCTTTTTTATTTCCTTGAGCAGTGGTTTGTAGTTCTCCTTGAAGAGGTCCTTCACATCCCTTGTAAGTTGGATTCCTAGGTATTTTATTCTCTTTGAAGCAATTGTGAATGTGAGTTCACTCATGATTTGGCTCTCTGTTTGTCTGTTATTGATGTATAAGAGTGCTTGTGATTTTTGTACATTGATTTTGTATCCTGAGACTTTACTGAAGTTGCTTATCAGCTTAAGGAGATTTTGGGCTGAGACAATGGGGTTTTCTAGATATACTATCATGTCATCTGCAAACAGGGACAATTTGACTTCCTCTTTTCCTAATTGAATACCCTTGATTCCCTTCTCTTGCCTAATTGCCCTGGCCAGAACTTCCCTATGTTGAATAGAAGTGGGGAGAGAGGGCATCCCTGTCTTGTGCCAGTTTTCAAAGGGAATGCTTCCAGTTTTTGCCCATTCAGTATGATATTGGCTGTGGGTTTGTCATAAATAGCTCTTATTATTTTGAGATACGTCCCATCAATACCTAATTTATTGAGAGTTTTTAGCATGAAGGGTTGTTGAATTTTGTCAAAGGCCTTTTCTGCATCTATTGAGATAATCATGTGGTTTTTGTCTTTGGTTCTGTTTATATGCTGGATTACATTTATTGATTTGTGTATATTGAACCAGCCTTGCATCCGAGGGATGTAGCCCACTTGATCATGTTGGATAAGCTTTTTGATGTGCTGCTGGATTCTGTCTGCCAGTATTTTATTGAGGATGTTTGCATCAATGTTCATCAAGGATATTGGTCTAAAATTCTCTTTTTTGGTTGTGTCTCTGCCCGGCTTTGGTATCAGGATGATGCTGGCCTCATAAAATGAGTTAGGGAGGATTCCCTCTTTTTCTATTGATTGGAATAGTTTCAGAAGGAATGGTACCAGCTCCTCCTTTTACCTCTGGTCGAATTCGGCTGTTAACCCATCTGGTCCTGGACTTTTTTTGGTTGGTAAGCTATTGATTATTGCCACAATTTCAGCTCCTGTTATTGGTCTATTCAGAGATTCAGCTTCTTCTGAACAGACAGTTCTCAAAAGAAGGCATTTATGCAGCCAAAAAACACATGAAAAAATGCTCACCATCACTGGCCGTCAGAGAAATGCAAATCAAAACCACAATGAGATACCATCTCACACCAGTTAGAATGGCAGTCATTAAAAAGTCAGGAAACAACAGGTGCTGGAGAGGATGTTGGGAAATAAGAACACTTTTACACTGTTGGTGGGACTGTAAACTAGTTCAACCCTTGTGGAAGTCAGTGTGGTGATTCCTCAGGGATCTAGAACTAGAAATTCCATTTGACCCAGCCATCCCATTACTGGGTATATACCCAAAGGACTATAAATCATGCTGCTATAAAGACACATGCACACATATGTTTATTGGAGCATTATTCACAATAGCAAAGACTTGGAACCAACCCAAATATCCAACAATGATAGACTGGATTAAGAAAATGTGGCACATATACACCATGGAATACTATGCAGCCATAAAAAATGATGAGTTCATGTCCTTTGTAGGGACATGGATGAAATTGGAAATCATCATTCTCAGTAAATTATCGCAAGAACAAAAAACCAAACACCGCATATTCTCACTCATAGGTGGGAATTGAACAATGAGAACACATGGACACAGGAAGGGGAACATCACACTTCGGGGACTGTTGTGGAGTGGGGGGAGGGGGGAGGGATAGCATTGGGAGATATACCTAATGCTAGATGACGAGTTGGTGGGTGCAGCGCACCAGCATGGCACATGTATACATATGTAACTTACCTGCACGTTGCGCACATGTACCATAGAGCCTAAAGTATAATAATAATAATAATAATAATAATAATAATAATAATAATAATAGAAAAAAATAAATTTTCAGCTTTTTTGCGCTGGCTTTTCCTCATCTTCGTGGATTTATCTACCTTTGGTCTTTGATGGTGATGACTTTCGAATGGAGTTTCTGTGTGGACATCCTTTTCATTGCTGTTGATGCTACTCCCTTCTATTTGTTAGTTTTTCTTCTAACAGTCAGGCCCCTCTGCTGCAGGTCTGCTGGAGTTTGCTGGAGGTCCACTCAAGACCCTGGTTTCCTGGGTATCATGAACGGAGGCCGCAGAACAGCAAAGATTGCTTCCTTTTCCTTCCTCTAGAAGCTTTGTCCCAGGGGGACACCTGCCAGATGCCAGCTGGAGCTCTCTGGTATGAGGTATCTCTCGGCCCCTGCTGGGAGATGTGTCCCAGTCAGGAGGCACGGGGGTCAGGGACCCACTTGAGGAGGCAGTTTGTCCCTTAGCAGAGCTCGAACACTGTGCTGGGAGATTCACTGCTCTCTTCAGAGCTGGAAGGCAGGAACGTTTAAGTCTGCTGAAACTGCACCCACAGCTGCCCCTTCCCTCAGGTGCTCTGTCCCACGGAGTTGGGCGTTTTATCTATAAGCCCCTGAATGGGGCTGCTGCCTTTCTTTCAGGGATGCCCTGCCCAGAGAGGAGGAATCTATAAAGGCAGTCTGGCTATAGCTGCTTTGCCAAGCTGCAGTGGGCTCCGCCCCGTAGTATAAAGTCAGATAGTGTGATGCCTCAGACTTTGTTCTTTTTGCTTAGGATTGCTTTGGCTATTAAGACTCTTATGATACTTATATTAATTTTAGAATAATTTTGTCTAATTGTCTAAAAATGTCATTGGTAATTTGATAGGAATAGCATTGAATCTGTAAACTGTTTTGGGCAGTGTGGCCATTCTCATGATATTGAGTTTTCCTATTCATGAGCATGAAGTGTTTTTTTTGTTGTTGTTTGTTTCTTTGTTTGTTTTTAAGACAGAGTTTCACTCTGTCACCCAGGCTGGAGTGCCGTGGCACAATCTCGGCTCACTGCAACCTCTGCCTCCTGTGTTCAAGTGATTCTTCTGCCTCACCTTCCCAAATAGTTGGGACTATAGGCGTGCACCACCACATCCAGCTAATTTTTGTATTTTTAGTAGAGACAGGGTTTCACCATATTGGCCAGGCTGGTCTCAAACTCCTGACCTCATGATCCGCCTGCCTCGCCCTCCTAAAGTGCTGGGATTAGAGGCGTAAGCCACCACGCCCAGCTGTGTGGTTTTTTTTTTTTTTCCATTTATTTGTGTTATCTCTGATTTTCTTCAACAGTGTCTTGTCATTCTATTTATTGAAGTCTTTCAGCTCCCTTGGTATCTGTATTCCTAGATATTTCATTTATATTATGGCTATTATAATTGGGATTATGATATTGATTTTACTCTCAGCTTGAATGTTATTGGTGTATAGACATGCTACTTATTTTGTGCATTGATTTTGTTTCCTAAAATTTTACTAAAGTCTTTACCAGTTCTAGGACTCTTTTGGTACAGTCTTTAGGGTTTTGTATGTATAGAATCATATTATTAGCAAAAAGAGATGGTTTGGCTTCCTTTCCAATTTTGATGGCTTTTATTTCTTTCTCTTGCATGATTGCTCTGGCTAGGACTTCCAATACTATATTTAGTAGGAGTGGTGAGAGTGGGCATCCTTGTCTTCTTCCAGTTGACAGCATGTTTAATGCCTTGCTTTTTATTTTTAGTATATCTATTATGGTTTTTGCTTTGTGATTACCATGATATAAGAAACATCTTATAGACGAAGGCATTGAGAGTGGACAGAGGGAAGACACAGATGCTGGGCTGAAGGGGGAGGAAGTTTGGACCCTCCATGGGTCTACTGTGCACAAGGACTCGTTCCTGGCCCCCAACAGCTCTTAAGCAGGAGCTGTTGAGCAAGCTTGTGGTGGCCTACTTTCACCAAAATCCTCTGGAATCCTGGCAGCAAGAGACTCCATGACCACCACGGACAATTTAGCTGGCAGAGAGAGCTGTTTGGAGAGGTGGTGTGGGCAGAACTCCATCTGGTGCAGAGCCCAGTGGGTTTGGTGTGGGACAGTGTGGAGCATGGCTAGGAATGCCCATCCTCCAAGGCTCATCTTGCTCCCCTAAGAGACTTTAGCTTTAGGGGAACTGTCGGCCCTGCATAGTTCAGGGCGATCTTGCCCATGAGATGGGGCTGCTCTGACCTGAGTGCCCCCCTATCTGCTAGTCCCTCCCAGGGCACCAGTCTGGTCATTGTGGCTTACAGTGCAGCCTCAGATCTGCAGTTGTGGTGCCTCACAGAGACCCACATGATAGCTTCAGCACTGGCAGACTGTGCCTGACCACTGAAAAGCTCCAGCCAAATGACCTCCACACATCAGCCCACCCATGCCCTCACCCCACTGCTGCTTCCCCTATGCTGCTTTGCTGGCATGCACTGGCCCACAGTCATCCTCCACATTAATTTGCTGGTGCATGTACACATGGGTGGACTTCATCTCTCTTTCCCTGCTGGTGCACATGTGCATGTGCATTGTGCTAAGCCACTGTTGCTGGCGTAAGCACACCCTGCCCTGCCCCCAATTGTGCCACAATTGTCAATGTAAAGGTGCATAAGGAGACCAGCAGCCTCACCTGCCCCTTGCCACCATCATCACTGGCACATTAATGGATACAGAGACTGTCAGCTCCATGCCTATCAGTGCCCTGCTCCCATGTTGATACTGCCACAGGCATGAATCTGTGCACAGAGACCAGCAGCCCCATGTCCCATTCTCTGTGGCTGCTGCTACTGGCATGAACATGTGCACAGATGTTGCCATCCCTGTGTTCTCCAGTGCCCTGCTTCATGCTGATACCACCACTGGTACAAATGCAAACACAGATGCCTATGGTCCCCTACGGTCCACCCCACCACCACGGTGCTATCATCACTGCCACTGCAAACATCCACATGGTGGCCAGCAACCCTGTGCACACCAATGCCCCACTACAGCCAATGAGCAGTCACACCACCACATTGCCATTGCTGCTGGTACATGAAAATGAGCATGGATCTAGCTAACACCACCTGACAAAGCAATTTGCCTGGTACCACCCATGGGAGTGTTGTGAACAGTGATCCAGGAACACCTGGGTCCCTCCCACACAGCAGGTTTCTAACCTCAAGAGGCCAGAAAATAAAGCCAATGGCTTGATATTAGCAGCCCTAGAGTTAAAACATGCATTCCAGGCATCCTGAGCTCAGCCTTGGCGTCCTAAAATTTTCCAGAAATTTAGCCAGTTGACTAAACCCACCTTATACTACAATCAAATTCCCAAGGACATTGAGGAGGGTAGAAGAACAAAAAGCCCATCCAAAGGAAAGCAAATTCAGACTGAAAGAACATCAACCCACAAAGATGAGGAAGAACCATCACAAGAACTCTAGTGACTCAAAAAGCCAGAGTGTTTTCTTAACTCTAAATGGCTGAACTAGTTCCCCAACAATTGTTCTTAACCAGGCTGAAATGGCTGAAATGACAGATATAGAATATCAGTAGAAATGACGATTACTCATATCCAGGAGAACATCAAAACCCAATCCAAGGTTTCTAAGGAATAAAATAAAATAAGATGAAGGAAATAAAAGGTGAAATGGACTTTATAAGAAAAAAATCCTGATAAGATAGAACGAAAAAACTCACTGCAAGAATTTCATTATACAGTCACAAGTATTAGCAGTAGAATTGACCAAGCTGAGGAAAGAATCTCAGAATTAGAAGACTGGCTCTTTGAAATAACTCAGACGAAAATAAAGAAAAAAGAATAAAGAAGAAAGAACAAAACCTGAGAAATATGGGATTTTGTAAAGAGACCAAATTTATGACTCATTGGTGTCTCTGAAAGAGGAAACAAAGCAAGCAACTTGCAAAACACATTTTAGGATATTGTCCATGAAATATTTGTCTGCTAGATAGGACAACATTCAAACTTAGGAAATGCAGAGAACCTCTATGAGATACTACAAAAGACAGCCACCCCCAAGACATGTAATCATCAGATTCTCCAAGGTCTAAATGAAAGAAAAAAATGTGAAGGTAGCTGAAGAGGTTGTTTAACCTACAAATGGAATCTCATCAGGCTAACAGTGGACCTTTCAGCAGAAATCCTACAAGCCAGAAGGGTTTAGGGGCCTATATTTAGCATTCTTAAATAAAGGAATTTTCAACTGAGAATTTCTTATCCAGACAAACTAAGCTTCATGACCAAAGGAGAATTAAGATCCATCTCAGACAAACAAATGCTAAGGGTATGCATTTCCACAAGACAAACCTTACAAGAAGTCCCGAAGTGAGTGCTAAATATGGAAAGGGAACAACATTACT
Organism: Pongo pygmaeus; assembly: GCF_028885625.2. Lineage (NCBI taxonomy): Eukaryota > Metazoa > Chordata > Mammalia > Primates > Hominidae > Pongo > Pongo pygmaeus. Next base: position 58,519,134 of record NC_072396.2, on the reverse strand, counting down.
GGCCACTACAAAAACTCACTTAAGTACATAGACAAGTGACACTATAAAGCAACCACACAAACAAGTCTGCATAATAACCAGTTAACAACATGTTGACTGGATCAAATTTGCACATATGAATACTAACCTTGATTTTAAATGACATAAATGCCCCAATTAAAAGGCACAGAATGGCAACTTGGACAAATAAGGAAAACCCAGCATTCTTAATTTAAGAGACTCATCTCACAAGCAATGACATGCATAGATTCAAAGTAAAGGGATGGAGAAAAATCTACCAAGCAAATAAAAAACAAACAAACAAACGAAAAAAGCGGGTTGCTATTCTAATTCTAGGCAAACCAGACTTTCAAACAACAAAGATCATAAAAGACAAAAGGAGGCAGAGCAAGATGGTGGAATTGAAGGCTACACCAATTGTATTTCTATAAGGACACCAATTTACAACTATCTACACAAAGAAAACCCCTTCATGAGAACCAAAAATCAGGTGAGCCCTTGTAACACCTGATTTTAACTTCATATCACTGAAAGAGGCAAAGAAAATATAGAAAAAAAAGTCTTAAGTTGCCAATGCCACCTCTCTCCAACCCCATCCTCCTGCCCCGGCAGTAGCAGCATGTTATAGAGATCATCTCTGGGTGCTGAGGGAGGGAGAACAGCAATTTTGAGGCATTGAACTCAGTGCTATCCTGTTAGAGCAGAAAGGAAAACCAGACCAAACTCAGCCGACACTTGCACACAGAGGTAGTATTTCAACCAGCCTTTGCCAGAGAGGAATTGCTGATTCTAATGTTCTGAACTTGAGTACCCACAAACCTTACCACCAAAAGCCAAAGTGCTCTGGGTCTTTAAGTAAACATGAAAGGCATCTTCAGACATAAGGACTGCAAGTCTTAGACTAGTCCTAGGGTTGACCTGGGCCGAGAGACAGTGAACGGAGGGTGCGGTGTGGGTTATGTGACCTAATAAGCCACCAGCTGGGGTGGCTAAGGGAGTGCTGGCATCATCCCTCCCCTAACCTCAGGCTGCACAGCTTGTGGCTCCAAAAAAGACATGCTTCTTCCTCATGAGGATAGGAGAGGAAAGAGTGGGAAGGACTTGGTCTTGCATCTTGGATACCAGCTTAGCTACAGCAAGATAGGGCACTGGTCAGAGTTGTCAGGCCACCATTCCAGGCCCTAACTCCCAGTTGACATTTCTAGGCACACTCTGGGACAGATGGGAACCTGCTGCCTTGAAGCGGGGGAAAAAACTGTGCTGGCAGCATTTATTACCCACTAAGTAAAGAGCCCTTGGGCCTTGAACAACCAGGCACTACACTGAAGGCCTTGGCTGAGCCTCGGAAACTTGCTAGCTTCAGATGAGATTCAGCACATTATCAGTTATGGTGGCTATGGGATGAAACTCCTGCTTAAGAAAGGGGGACTTTGTCTTGAACATTACTTGCTAGAATGTCCACAGTGGGATAGAGAACCAGCTGGGCTCTTGGGGTCACTCATGTCAGGAATTAGCTCTGGGATGGCATCTTTGGACATGCCCTGGCCCAGAGGGGAGCCCACTGCCCTCAAGGGTGAGCCCCAGGCCAGGCAGCATTCACCACAAGCTGACATAAAAGTCTTTGGATCTTAACAGAACATGAGTGGTAGTCTGGAAGAACTCCCCATGGACTTTGATGGTGGTGGCTATGGGGTGAGGCTCCTCTGCCTTTGGAAAGGGGAGGGAAGAGTGGAAAGGACTACCTCTTATGGTATGACTGCCAGCTCAGCTGCAGTACAATAGAACACCAGGAAGATGTCTAAGGTTTTTGACTCTAGTCGATGACACCCAGACAGCACTTCTGAGCCCACACAGGGCCTGGGGGAACTCACTGCCCTGAAACGAAGGACACAGACCTGGGTGGATTTACAATTGCTGATTGTAGAGCCCCAGGGCCTTGAGCAAACATAGGCAGTAGCTAGGGAGTGGTTACAGCAGGCGTCGGGCAAATCTCAGTCCTGTGCTGGCTTCAGGTCTGACGCAGCATAGTCATAGTGTTGGTGGCCACAGGGATGCTAATATGGCTCCACCCTCAGCTTTAGGAAGCTCAAAACTGAGAGAGATACTCCATTTCTTTGGGAAAATTCAGGCTAGAGAACAAGATATCTGCTTGGTAATCCAGAGAATTCTTCATCTTTTTTCAAAATCATCAAGGCAATAACTCTGAGTCTGCAAGAACTACAGTTTTATTAGGCTTGAGGTGCTCTTTGAAGCAGATGCTGCTTAGCTGTTGATACCCAAGTCCTTTCAAATATCTAGAAAACCTTCTCAAAAATGATGGATACAAAGAAGACAAGATATAGAAGATTACAATAAATATCAAATTCTTCAATGCCCAGACACTGAAGAATGTCTACTAGCATCAACACCATCCAGAAAAACATGACCTCATCCAAGGAACTAAATAGGTAACCAGGAACTAATGCTGAATAAACAGAGATATGTGACGTTTCAGAAAGGGAATTTGGTACAGCTGGGTTCAGGGAACTCAAAGAAATTCAAGATAGCACAGGCAAAATCAGAATTCCACAGATAAATTTAATAAGAGAATGAAATAATTGAAAAGAATCTAGATGAAATTCTGGAGCTAAAGAAATGCAATTTGCATATTTAAGAATGCATCAGAGTCTTTTTTAATTATACTTTTAAGTTCTAGGGTACATGTGCAGATTGTGCAGGTTTGTTATGTAGGTATACACGTGCCATGGTGGTTTGCTGCACCCATCAACCTGTCATCTACATTAGGTATTTCTCCTAATGCTATCCCTCCCCCAGCCCCTACAACCTGACAGACCCCAGTGTGTGATATTCCCCTCCCTGTGTCCATGTGTTCTCATTGTTCAACTCCCACTTATGAGTGAGAACATGTGGTGTTTGCTTTTCTGTTTTGGTGTTAGTTTGCTGAGAATGATGGTTTCCAGCTTCATCTATGTCCCTACAAAGGACATGTCCCTCCAAAGGACATACAGGTCTGTGTCCTTTCGGTCAGGGCAGTGAGTTCCCCCACACCCTGTGTGGGTCCAGAAGTGCTGTCTGGGTGTCATGGACTACAGTCAAAAACCTGAGAGATCTTCCTGGTGTTCTATTTTTTATGGCTGCATAGTATTTCATGGTGTATATGTGCCACATTTTCTTTATACAGTCTATTATTGCTGGGCATTTGGGTTGGTTCCAAGTCTTTGCTCTTGTGAACAGTGCCACAATAAACTTACGTGTGCATGCGTTTTTATGGTAGAATGATTTTTAATCCTTTTGATATACACCCAGTAATGGGATTGTTGCATCAAATGGTATTTCTGGTTCTAGATCCTTGAAGAATAGCCACAGTGTCTTCTACCGTGGTTGAACTAATTTACACTCCCACCGACAGTGTAAACATGTTCCTATTTCTCCACATCCTCTCCAGCATCTATCGTTTCCTGACTTTTTAATGATCACCATTCTAACTGGTGTGAGATGTAATCTCATTGTGGATTTGATTTGCATTTCTCTAATGACCAGTGATGATGAGCTTTTTTTTCATATATTTGTTGGGTGGATAGATGTCTTCTTTTGAGAAGTATCTGTTCATGTCCTTCACCCACTTTTTGATGGGGTTCTTAGTTTTTTTTGTGTATTTGCTTAAGTTCTTTGTAGATTCTAGATATTAGCCCTTTGTTGGATGGATAGATTGCAAAAATTTTCTTCCATTCTGTAGGTTGCCTGTTCACTCTGATGATATTTTCTTTTACTATGCAGAAGCTCTTTGGTTTAATTACATCCCATGTGTCGATTTTGGCTTTTGTTGCCACTGCTATTGGTGTTTTAGTCACAAAGTCTTTGCCCATGCCTATGTCCTGAATAGTATTGCCTAGATTTTCTTCTAGGGTTTTTATGGTTTTAGGTCTTACATTTAAGTTTTAATCCATCTTGAGTTAATTTTTGTATAAAGTGTAACAAAAGGGTCCAGTTTCAGTTTTCTGCATATGGCTAGCCAGTTTTCCCAACACCATTTATTAAATAGGAAATCCTTTCCCCATTGCTTGTTTTTGTCAGGTTTTCCAAAGATCAGATGGTTGTAGATGTGTGGTGTTATTTCTTTGGGATTTGTTCTGTTCCATTTGTCTATATATCTGTTTTGGTACCAGTACCATGCTGTTTTGGTTACTGTAGCCTTGTAGTATAGTTTGAAGTCAGGTAGTGTGATGCCTCCAGCTTTGTTCTTTTTGCTTAGGATTGTCTTGGCTATACAGAGTTTTCTTTTATTTTGGTTCCATATGAAATTTAAAGTAGTTTTTTTTCTAATTCTGTGAGGAAAGTCAATGGTAGCTTGATGGGGATAGCATTGAATCTGTAAACTATCTTGGGCAGTGTGGCCGTTTTTACAATGTTGATTCTTTCTATCCATGAGAATGGAATATTTTTCCATTTGTGTCCTCTCTTATTTTCTTCAGCAGTGGTTTGTAGTTCCCCTTGAAGAGGTCCTTCACATCCCTTGTAAGTTGGATTCCTAGGTATTTTATTCTCTTTGTAGCAATTGTGAATCAGAGTTCACTGATGATTTGGCTCTCTGCTTGTTTATTATTGGTGTATAGTAATGCTTGTGATTTTTGCACATTGATTTTGTATCCTGAGACTTTGCTGAAGTTGCTTATCAGGTTAAGGAGATTTTGGGCTGAGACAATGGTGTTTTCTAGATATACAATCATGTCATATGGAAACTGAGACAATTTTACTTTCTCTCTTCCTATTTGAATACCCTTTATTTCTTTCTCTTGCCTGATTGTTCTGGCCAGAACTTCCAATACTATGTTGGTGAGAGAGGGCATCCTTTTCTTGTGCTGATTCTCAAAGGGAATGCTTCCAGCTTTTACCCATTCAGTATGATATTGGCTGTGGGTTTGTCATAAATACCTCTTATTATTTTGAGATGCATTCCATCAATACCTAGTTTATTGAGAGTTTATAGCATGAAGGGGTGTTGAATTTTATCAAAGGCTTTTTCAGCATCTATTGAGATAATAATTTGGTTTTTGTCATTTGTTCTGTTTATGTGATGGATTATGTTTATTGATTTGTGTATGTTGAACAAGCCTTGCATCCCAGATATGAAGCCAACTTGATCATGGTGGATAAGCTTTTTGATGTGTTGCTGGATTTGGTTTCCCTGAATTTTATTGGGGATTTTTGCATTGATGTTCATCAGGGATATTGGCCTGAAATTTTCTTTTTTTGTTGTTGTGTCTCTGCCAGGTTTTGGTATCAGGATGATGCTGGCTTCATAAAATGAGTTAGGGAGGAGTCCCTTTTTTATTGTTTGTAATAGTTTCAGCAGGAGTGGTACCAGCTCCTCTTTGTCCTCTGGTAGAATTTGGCTGTGAATCCGTCTGGTTTTGGCATTTTTTTTTGGTTGGTGGGCGATTAATTACTGCCTTAATTTCAGAACTTATTATTGGTATATTCACAGATTTGACTTCTTCCTGGTTTAGGAATAAGAGGGTATAAGTGTTCAGGAATTTATCAATTTCTTCTATATTTTCTAGTTTATTTGCATAGAGGTGTTTTTTGTATTCTCTCATGGTAGTTTGTATTTCTGTAGGGTCAGTGTTGGTATCCCCTTTATCATTCTTTATTGTGTCTATTTGATTCTTCTCTCTTCTGTTCTTTATTTGTCTCACTAGAAGCCAATCTATTTTGTTGATCTTTTCAAAAAACTAGCTTCATTGATTTTTTGACGGGTTTTTCATGTCTATATCTCCTTCAGTTATGCTGTGATCTTAGTTATTTCTTGACTTCTGCTAGCTTTTGAATTTGTTTGCTCTTGCTTCTCTAGTTCTTTTAATTGTGATTTTAGGGTGTCAATTTTAGATCTTTCCTGCTTTCTCTTGTGGCATTTAGTGCTATAAATTACCCTCCATGCACTGCTTTAAATGTGTCCCAGAGGTTCTGGTATGTTGTGTCTTTGTTCTCATTTCTTTCGAATAGCTTATTTATTTCTGCCGCACTTTCGTTATGTACCCAGTAGTAATTCAGGAGCAGGTTATTCAGTTTCCATGTACTTGTGTGGTTTTGAGTGAGTTTCTTCATCCTGAGTTCTAATTTGATTGCACTGTGGTCTGAGAGGCTGTTTGTTATGATTATCATTCTTTTGCATTTGCTGAGGAGTGTTTTACTTCCAATTATGTAGCCAATTTTAGAATAAGTACAATGTGGTGCTGAAATGAATGTATATTCTTGTGATTTGTGGTGGAGAATTCTTTAGCTGTCTATTAGGTCCGCTTGGCCCAGAGCTAATTTCAAGTCCTGAATATCCCAATTAAATTTTCTGTCTCATTGATCTGTCTATTATTGACAGGGATGTGTTTGTTAAAGTCTCCCACTATTATTGTGTGGGAGTCTATGTCTCTTTGTAGGTCTGTAAAAACTTGTTTTATGAATCTGGGTGCTTCTGTATTGGGTACCTATATATTTCGGATAGTTAGACCTGCTTGTTGAATTGATCCCTTTACCATTATGTAATGCCCTTCTTTGTCTTTTTTTAATCTTCGTTGGTTTCAAGTCTGTTTTATCAGAGACTAGTATTGCAACCCCTGGGTTTTTTTTTTTTCTTTCCATTTGCTTGGTAAATATTCCATTGTTCCTTTAATTTCAGCCTATGTGTGTCTTTGCATGTGAGATGGCTCTCCTGAATACAGCACATCGATGGGTCTTGACTCTTAATCCAGTTAGCCAGTCTGTGTCTTTTAATTGGGGAATTTAGCCCATTTACATTTAAGGTTAATATTATTATGTGTGAATTTGATCCTGTCATTATGATGCTAGCTGGTTATTTTGTCGAATAGTTGATGCAGTTTCTTCATAGTGTCAATGGTCTTTACAATTCGTTATGTTTTTGCAGGGTCTGGTACCGGTTGTTCCTTTCCGTGTTTAGTGCTTCCTTCAGGAGCTCTTGTAAGGCAGACCTGGTGGTGGCAAAATCTCTCAGAATTTGCTTGTCTGTAAAAGATTTTATTTCTCCTTTGCTTATGAAGTTTGGTTTGGCTAGATATGCAATTCTGGGTTGAAAATTCTTTTCTTTAAGAATGTTGACTATTGGCCCCCACTTTCTTGTGGCTTATAGAGTTTCTGCCAAGAGATCCACTGTTAGTCTGATGGGCTTCCCTTTGTGGGTCACCCCACGTTTCTATCTGGCTGCCCTTAACATTTTTTCCTTCATTTCAACCTTGGTGACTCTAATGATTATATGTCTTGGGATTGCACTTCTCAAGGAGTGTCTTTGTGGTGTTCTCTGTATTTCCTGAATTTGAATATTGGCCTGTCTTGCTAGGTTGGGAAATTCTCCTGGACAATATCCTGAAGAGTGTTTTCCACCTTGGTTTCATTCTCCCCATCACTTTCAGGTACAACAATCCAATGTAGGTTTGGTCTTTTCACACAGTCCCATATTTCTCAGAGGTATTATTCGTTCCTTTTTACTATTTTTTTTCTCTAATCTTCTCTTCACACTTTATTTCATTAAGTTTATCTTTAATCTCTGTTATTTTTTCTTTTGCTTGATCAATTCAGCTATTGATACTTGTGTATGCTTCACAAAGTTCCCGTGCTGTTTTTCAGCTCCATCAGGTCATTTATGTTCTTCGCTGAACTGGTTATCCTAGTTAGCAATTCCTCTAACCTTTTTTCAAGGTTCTTAGCTTTCTTGCATTGAGTTAGAACACGCTCCTTTAGCTCAGAGGAGTTTGTTTTTACCCACCTTCTGAAGCCTACTTCTGTCAGTTCATCAAACTCATTCTCCGTCCAGTTTCGTTCCATTGCTGGTGAGGAGTTGTGATATTTGGAGAAGAGGCATTCTGGTTTTTGGAATTTTCAGCCTTTTTGCATTGGTTTCTCCCCATCTTCATGGATTTACCTACCTTTGGTTTTTGATGTTGGTGACCATCAGATGGGGTTTCTGAGTTGACATCTTTTTTGTTGATGTTGATGCTAGTCCTTTCTGTTTGTTGGTTCTCCTTCTAACAGTCAGGCCCCTCTGCTGCAGGTCTGTTTGAGTTTGCTGGCGGTCCACTCCAGACCCTGCTTGCCTCGGTATCACTGGCAGTGGCTGCAGAACAGCAAAGATTGCTGCCTGTGTCTTCCTCTGCAAGTTTTGTCCTAGAGGGGAACCCACCAGATGCCAGCTGGAGCTCTCCTCTATGAGGTGTCTGTCAGCCCCTTCTAGGGGGTGCCTCCCAGTCAGGAGACACAGGGGTCAGTAACCCACTTGAGGAGGCACTCTGACCTTTAGCACAGCTTCAGCGCTGTGCTGGGAGATCCGCTGCACATAGTTGGCCAGCAGGGACATTTAAGTCTGCTGAAGCTGTGCCCACAGCTGCCCCTTCACCCAGGTACTCTGTCCCAGTGAGATGGGACTTTTATCATCTGTAAGCCCCTGACTGGAGCTGCTGCCCTTTTTTCAGAGATGCCCTGCCCAGAGCAGTGGACTCTAGAGAGGCAGTCTGGCTACAGAGGCTTTGCTGAGCTTCAGAGGGCCCCATCCAGTTGGAACTTCCAAGAGACTTTGTTTACACTTTGATGGGAAAACCACCTACTCAAGCCTCAGTAACTGTGGAAGCCCCTCCCCACACCAAGCTCGAGCTTCCCAGGTTGACTTCAGTCTGCTGTGCTGGCAGTGAGAATTTCAAGCCAGTGGATCTTAGCTTGCTGGGCTCTGTGGGTGTGGAATCTGCTGAGCTAGACCACTTGGCTCCTTGTCTTCAGCCCCCTTTCCAAGTGAGTGAACGATTCTGTCTCACTAACATTCCAGGCACCACTGGGGTATGAAAAAAAACTGCAGCTTGCTTGATGTCTGTCACCCAGTTTTGTGCTTGAAACCCAGAGCCCTGGTGGCATAGGCACTGGAGGGAATCTCCTGGTCTATGGGTTGCAAAGACCATGGGAAAAGCATAGTATCTGGGCCAGAGTGCACCGTTCCTCATGGCACAGTCCCACACGGCTTCCCTTGGCTAGGGGAGGGTATTTTCTGACCCCTTGAAATTCTTGGGTGAGGCAGCACCACACCCTGCTTTGGCTCACCCTCCACAGGCTTCACCCACTGTCTAAGCAGTCCCAATTATTTGAACTGGGTACCTCAGTTGGAGATGCAGAAATCGCCCACATTCTGCATTGGTCTCACTGGGAGCTACAGACTGGAGCTGTTTCTATTCAGCCATCTTGACAGAAGACCAGAGTTTTTTAATAGCAGAATTAATCAAGCAGAAGAATTAGTGAGCTTGAATAACAACTATTTGAAATTACACACTCAGAGGAGACAAAAGAAAAAAGAATTAAAAAAAATGAAGCCCTCCTACAGAATCTAGATAACAGCCTCAAAAGGACAAACCTGAGAGTTATTGGCATTAAAGAGGAGGTAGAGAAAAAGACAGCAATACCTAATGCTAGATGACGAGTTGGTGGGTGCAGCGCACCAGCATGGCACATGTATACATATGTAACTTACCTGCACATTGTGCACATGTACCATAAAACCTAAAGTATAATAATAATAATAATAATAATAAAAGAAAAAAAAATGTTAAAAAAAAAAAAAAAAAAGAAAACTCATTCACTATCACAAGAACTGGATGGGGGTAACCACCACCACGATTCAATTACCTCCCACTGGGTCTCTCTCACCACACATGAGGATTATGGGAACTACAATTCAAGATGAGATTTGGATGGAGACATAGCCTAAACATATCAGAGAGCTTCCTGGTAGCTGAACATCTGGAGGTTCCTGGAGCATGGCATGATTACCTCACTCTACACATCTCTTCATCTTTATCCTTTGCAATATCCTTTGTAATAAACCCATAAAGGCATTGAAGATATGTGATTGTGAGACAAAAGAGTCTACAAAACTATGGATGGTACAAGAACTTCACTTGATATTGAATAGTACCCAGATACTGAGGTGCAAAAAAAACAAGTACTAACTCAGCAAGAATGGCAAGACAAGTGGGTGAACTGAAATATTGGTTTTCGTCAAAAACAAGGACATCAGATATCAAAGCAGCATTTAGATACTTTTCTTAAAGGCAAGAGTGGAGTGAGGGTATTTTTTCCTCTGTGTGGAAAAGCAGTTGAGATGAAATATTTTGCAGACTGGGGACACAGTGTACTTGGTGTGGAAATCACCAAGTACTTGGTGTGGGATATGAGATTTTTTTTTACAGAGCAGAATCTTTCTTACTCAGAAGAGCCAATCACCAAAATTCCTGGAGCCAAAGTGTTTAAGAGTTCTTTGGGGAACATTTCATTGTACTGTTGCTGTATTTTTTATCCTCCTAGAGCAAATATTGGCAAATTTGACAGGATTTAGGATAGAAGAGCATTAGTTGCCATTAATCCAGCTGATCACAAATGCTATGCAGTTATAATGTCGTCCAACCTGGGTAAAGGGTTTCAGTACCTCATGTGTGTTCTTTCTTGTGATCCAACTAAACATGCAGGCCCACTGTTTTGTGTTCTACTTGCTGAAATTGAAAGACTGTTCAGTACAGTGTGTAATATTTGTTGTCTTGAGAAGGTTGATGCTTTTGAGGAATGACATAAAAGTTTTGGAATTGACCACATTTTTAAAAGGTTATATCTACTTACAGAAAAGTAAGTGAGATGTAAATAAAATAAAGTATCAAAAAAAAAAAAAAAAGAAAAAGACAGCAATAGAGCATTTATTAGGAGAAATAATAACAACTTCCCAAACCTAAAGAAAGATATCAATATCCAAATACAAAGAAAGTTATAGAACACCAAGCAGATTTAACTCAAAAAGTACTTCAAGGCATTTAATAATCAAACTCTTAAAGATCATGGATAACGAAAGGATCCTAAAAGCAGCAACAGAAAAGAAAAAATAACACACAATGGAGCTCCAGTACATCTGACAGCAGAATTTTCAGTGGAAACATTACAGACCAGAAGAGATAGGCATGACATATTTAAACTGCTGAAGAAAAATAAAGACTTTTAGCTTAGAATAGTATATCCAGTGAAATATTTTTCAAACAAAAAGGAGAAAGAAAGACTTTCCCAGACAAACAAAAATGGAGGGATTTCATCAACACCAGATCTCACCTACAAGAAATGTTAAGGAAGAACTTCAATCAGAAAGAAAACGTGTTAATGAGCAATAAGTAATCACTTGAAGGTAAAAACTCACTGGTAATGGTAAGTAAACAGAAAAACATAATATTATTACACTGAAACTGTGATGTGTAAACATCTTTTATCCTAAGTAGAAAGACTAAATGATGAGCCAATCAAAAGTAATAACTACAACAACTTTTCAGGACATAGATAGTACAATAAGATATAAATAGAAACAACAAACAGTTAAAAAGCTGGCAGACAAATTTCAGGTGTAGTTTTTTTATTAGTTTTCTGTTTACTTGCTTGCTTGTTTATGGAAACAGTGTTAAGTTCTCATCAGGTTAAAATAATGAGTTGTAAGATTGTATTCACAAGCCTCATGGTAACCTCAAATCAAAAAACAAAATGTACACACAATAAATAAAAAGGAAGAAACTAAATAATATTACCAAAGAAATCACCTTTGCTGAAAGAAGACAGGAAGGAATGAAGGAAGAGAACACCACACACACATACACGTGCACACACACACGAGAAAACAAATGAGAAAATGGCAGAAGTAAGTTCTTACTGATCAATATCATTGAATGTAAATAGAGTAATGTTAGTATAATAGGCTAATGTAATAGACGAATATAATGTAAATATGCAGCATAGTACTCATACAAAAATAGACACATACACTAATTAAACAGAATACAGACCCTGAAATAATGCTGTACACCTTCAATTAACAAAAACAAGCATGGGAAAGGACTCTATTCAATAAAATAGTGCTAGGATAACTGGCAAGCAATATGCAGAAGATTGAAAGTGGACGAGTTCCTTACACCATGTAAAAAAAAAAATCAACTCAAGATGTATGTATTAGTCAGGATTCTCTAGAGGAAAAGAACTAATAGCATAGATGTGTATTTAAAGTGGAGTTTATTAAGGAGTATTGACATACACGATCACAAAGTGAGGCCCCACAATAGGCTGTCTGCAAGCCGAGGAGCAAGGAACCCAGTCTGAGTCCCAAAGCATCAAAAGTAGGGAAGCCAACAGTGCAGTCTTCAGTCTGTGGTCAAAGGTCCAAGAGTCCTAAAGCCAAAGTACTTGGAGTCCGATGTTCAAGGGCAGGAAGTATCCAGCATGAGAGATAGATGGAGCCTAGAAGATTTAGCCAGTCTGGTCTTTCCACGTTCTTCTGCCTGCTTTTTATTCTTGCTGCACATTCAACTTATTAGATTGTGACCACTCAGGTTGAGGGTGGGTCTGCCTTTCTGAGTCCACAGACTCAAATATTAGTCTCCTTTGGCAACACCCTAACAAACACACCCAGGAACAATACTTCGTATCCTTGAATCCAATCAAGTTGACACACTCGATATTAACCATCACAATGGATTAAAGACTTAAATGTAAAACCTAAAACTATAAAATCCCCCAAAGATAATCTAGAAAATACTATTCTGGACATAAGACTTGACAAGTATTTTATGATGGAGATGCCAAAAGGAATTGCAACCATAATAATAACAATAATAATAATAGTAATAAACAAATGGGACCTAAATCAGCTGAAGAACTTCTGCACAGCAAAAGAAACCATCAGCAGAGTAAACAGACAACATACAGAGTGGGAGAAAATATTTGCAAGCTATGCATCTGACAAAGGTCTAATATCCAGAATCTACAAAGAATTTAAACAGATTTACAAGCAATGAAACAATTATATTAAAAGGTGGGCAAAGGACATGAACAGACACTTCCTAAAATAAGACATACTCGCAGCCAACAAGTATGTGAAAAAATTCTCAACATCACTATTTGTTAGAGAAATGCAAATCAAAGTGAAAATGAGATACCATCTCACAACAGTCAGAATGGCTATTATTTAAAACTCAAAAAATAACAGATCATGATGAGGTTGTAGATAAAAGTGAACATTTATACACTGCTGGTGAGAATGTAAATTAGTTCACTCTTTTAGGAAGCAGTTTGATCATTTCCCAAAACACTTAAAACAGAATTACTATTTGACCCAGAGATCCCATTATTGAGCACACACTCAAAGCAATATAAATTGCTCTACCATAAAGACACATAACACATATATTTATTGCAGTACTGTTCTCAATAGCAGAGACATGGAATCAACCAAAATGTCTATCAATAGTAGACAGGATAAAGAAAATATGGTACATATACACAATGCAATACTATGTAGCCTTAAAAATGAGATAATATTCTTTGTAGCAACATGGGTGGAGCTGGAGGGCATTATTCTAAGCAAACTAATTCAGGAACAGAAAGCCAAATACCACATGTTCTCACTTTTAGTGGGAGCTAAATATTGAATACATATAAACACAAAGAAGGGAACAACAGACTCCAGGGCCTACTTGAAAGTGGAGGGTGGGAGGAGGGTGAGAATCAAAAACTACCTATTGGGTACTATGCTTATTACTAGAATGATGAAGTAATCTGTGCACCAAACCCCCACGACACCCAATTTACCCATATGACAAACCTACACGTGTACCCCTGGACCTAAAATAAAAGTTGAAAAAGGAGCATCTTATAATAAGGTAAGTAGAATACAAATTAACATTAATCACTACAAAAAAAGGAAACAAGGAAAAAAAACTGTTTTAACTCAATGCCCTCCACATTATGTCTTTTTATTTTCTCCACTTATGTATGTTTTATATTGCCTATCTCTTAAGAAATTTTGTAGTTATTATCTTTCATACATTTATATATTTTATTCATGTTAGAGATATGAGTGGTTACATACCATAGTTACAATATTAGAATATTCTGTATTTTTTTGTGTACTTACTTTTACCAGTGAAGTTTTTATCTTCAGATGCTTTATAATTGCACACCTGCATTCTTTTCTTTTAGATTGAAGAACTTTATCATTTATTTTTAATCAAATCTAGTAGTAATTAATACCCTCAGTTTTTGTTTTTTAGGGAAATTTTTTTTTCTCCCTCCTGTTTGAAGAATAGCTTTGCTTGGTACGGTATCTCAGTTGACGTTTCTTTTTCTTCAGCAGTTGGAAAATGTCACCTCACTCCCTCAAAGTCTGTGTCGTTTCCACTGAGAATTCTGTTGCCATATTAATTGAAGCTTCATTATATATTAATAACTTTTCACTTGCTTTTTTAGGATCCTATCTTTAATTTGGCTTTTTAGAGTATGATTATTCTGTATCTTGGAGCAGTGTTATCTTGGTTTAATCTTTTTAGTGATGTTTTGACCTTTTCATACCTGGATATGTATACCTTTCTGTAGATTCAGAAAGTTTTCTGTTATGATTTTTTTAATAAGCTTTCTACTGCTTGATGTGCCTTAACTCCCTATTGAAAGCCAGTGAGTCTTAGATCTGCTCTTTTCAGGCTGTTTTCTAGATCTCATAGCTGTTATTTATTTCTCCTTTTTATTATTTTTTTCATCTCCTCTGATGTTGTGTTTTCAAATATTCTGTCCTGGAGCTCACTGATTCTTTCTTCTGCTTGATTAATTCTGTTTTTGAGAAACTCTTATGTATTTTTTTTTATTTCATCCAATGTATTTCTCCATTCCAGGATTTCTGTTTGATTTTTTTAATTATTTAAATCTCTTTGTTAAATTTCTCTCACAAATTTCTTATTTACTTTCCTGTGTTATCATAGAATTCACTGAGTTTCTTCAAACTTCTATTTTAAATTTTTGATTTGAGAGTTCACACTTCACCATCTAGTTAGGGTTAGTCACTCTCTCCTTGCTTTTTTTTTCATTTATGGAGGTCATGATTCCATGTAATCTGTGGTTTTCTATGAAAGTATGTTAATGTCTTCACATCAAAGAATTATTTATTCCAGTCTCCTCTATCTGGGTTGGTTTGCACATGTCTAGCACATGTGTATTTAGTGGTTCTGTATAGTTTTCCTGTTGAGTTGCCTTGGCCCTGAATCACCACTTCCTTTTCAGCAGTAAATGTTTCCCTAATTCCATATTTGCTGTACTTTTCACAAAAGTTCAGATTGATGCCCATTCCAGCTTGGATGAAGCATACAATAGGAGATTCTGCAGCTGTGTGGGAAGGTTATCTAGGAGCTTTTTGCCCAGAGTGAGAAGTGAAGCCAGTTGGACTTCTAGGTTGGGTGGGGACTTGGAGAACTTTTCTGTCTTACAAGAGAGTTGTAAAATGCACCAATCAGTGCTCTGTAAAAACACACCAATCAGTGCCCTGTGGCTAGCTAGAGGTTTGTAAAATGGACCAATCAGCAGGACATGGGTGGAGACAAATAAGGGAATAAAAGCTGGCCACTCCAGCCAGCAGCAGCAACCCACTCGGGTCAACTTCCATGCTCTGGAAGCTTTATTCTTTTGCTCTTCACAGTAAATCTTGCTGCTGCTCACTCTTTGGGTCTGTGCCACCTTTAAGAGCTGTAACACTCTCTGCAAAGGTCCATGACCTCATTCTTGAAGTCAGCGAGACCAAGAACAGAGTGGAAGGAACCAACTATGGACACATCTTGGTGACCCAGATGGGACTATCACCAAGCGGTGAGTACCATTGCACCCCTTTTGCTTGCTATTCTGTCCTATTTTTCCTTAGGATTCAGGGGCTAAACACCAGGCACCTGTCAGCCAGTTAAAAGCTACTAGCGTGGCCACCAGACTAAAGACATGTTTGTCAGGCTTTCTGGGAAAGGGCTCTCTAACAACCCCTGACTCTTTGGAGTTGGGAGCGTTGGTTTGCCTGGAACCAGCTTCCACTTTTCCTGTACTTCTGGGCTGAGCTGAAGGTCAACAGAGAGGAAAGCCGTTCAGCTCCGTGGTCCCAACAAAGTGTTGGTTGACCCTGTAGCCATGAGTGGAACTCTCAAAGTCACGTCGCCCAAGCGAGACTCACCCATCTATCCTATCTATCCTGACCCTTGCCTCCTGGGTCCTAATGCCTGTCAGACAAACTTCCTCCTGCCTCTCTTCTCTGAGGCTAATCCTGCTTCTAAAAACCACTCCCTGTCTCTGGTGTTTTACTAGTTTCTCCTATAAGAATGATTTATAGTATAAATTTCGGGACTCTGTTTCTTTGTTTAGGCAGCCAGCCTCACCAATCAGAAAGATATAATTTTTGCCCAAAGCCCCGTCATGGGAGGGAGACTATCTGGAATTTTAGGATCCCTCCTCAGACAAGCAGGCCGAACAAAAGCTATTCCCGAAGCTAGCATATGGGGAGCCTAACAAATGATATCCTTCCTATTCATATGATGAGAAGTGAGGACAAAACACATCATTCTTCCAACCCTGGAGATCCCTTCTCTCCCTCAGGGTATAGCCCTCCACTCCATTTTTGGGGCATATCATCTTTATAGGACAGGGGTAAGGTCCCAATACTAACAGGAGAAAATGCTTAGGACTCTAACAGATTTTCGAGGATGTGTGAGTAAGGGCCACTAAATCCGATTTTTCTTGATCCTCTTTGTGGTCTAAGAGGAAAGGCAAGGGTGCAGGTTTTCAAGAATGCATCAGTAAGGGCCACTAAATCCGACCTTCCTTGGTCCTCCTTGTGGTCTAGGAGGAAAAGTGGTGTTTCTGCTGTTGCATTGGTGAGCACAACTATTCCGATCAGCAGGGTCCAGGGACCGTTTGGGGTTATTGGGCAAGAGGGGGATCAGCTGCTGCATGGGTAAGCACAACTATTCTGATCATCAGGGTCCAGGGACCATTGTGGGTTCTTGGGTGGGGGGGATAAAACAAACCAAAACCACAGGCAGTTTTTTCTTTCAGATGGGAAACAGGCATCAACAGGCTCATCCTTGAAATGCATCCTGAGCCATTGGGACCAATTTGACCTGCAAACCCTGAAAAAGAGGTGGCTCATTTTTTCTGCACTATAGCCTGGCCCCAATATTCTCTCTCTGATGGGAAAAAATGGCCACCTGAGGGAAGTATAAATTACAATACTATCCTGCAGCTTGACCTCTTCTGTAAGAGGGGAGGCAAATGGAGTGAAATACCCTATGTCCAAGCTTTCTTTTCATTGAAGGATAATCCACGACTATGCAAAGCTTGCAATTTGCATCCCACAGGAGGACCTCTCAGCTTACCTCCGTATCCTAGCCTTCCTATACTCCCCTTCCTATTAATGATAAGCCTTCTCTAATCTCCCTTGCCCAAGCAATCTCCAAGGGACCACAAACCATCCCCCAGGCTATTTGTTGTGTCCCTTTCCAGCTGTAGGAGGAGGGGAATTTGGCCCAACCCAGGTACATGTCCCCTTCTCCCTCTCTGATTTAAAGCAGATCAAGGTAAGACCTGGGGAAGTTTTCAGATGATCCTTATTGGTACATGATGTCCCACAGGGTCTAGGGCAAACCTTTCACCTCACTTGGAGAGATGTCATGCTATTGTTAGATCAAACCCTGGCCTTTAATGACAAGAATGTGGCTTTAGCTGCAGCCCTAGTTTTTGGAGATACTGGTATCTTAGTCAAGCAAATGATAGGATGACAGCTGAAGAAAGGGACAAATTACCTACCAGTCAGCAAGCCATCCCCAGTATGGATCCCCACTGGGACCTTGACTCAGATCTTGGGGACTGGAGTCATAAACATCTGTTGACCTGTGTTCTAGAAGGACTAAGGATAATTAGGAAAAAGCCCGTTAATTATTCAGTGATGTCCACCATAACTCAGGAAAAGGAAGAAAATCCTTCTGCCTTCCTCGAGTGGCTACAGGAGGCCTTAAGAAAATATACTCCCTTGTCACCTGACTCTCTTGAGGGTCAATTGATCCTAAAAGATAAGTTTGTTACCCAATCAGCTGCATATATCAGGAGAAAGCACCAAAAGTGAGCCCTGCACCCTGAACAAAATCTGGAGGCATTATTAAACCTGACAACCTCGATGTTCTGTAATAGGGACCAAGAGGAATAGGCCAAAAAGGAAAAACGAGATCAGAGAAAGGCTGCAGCCTTAGTCATGGCCCTCAGACAAACAAGCCTTGGTGCTTCATAGAGGACAGAAAATGGAGCAGGCCAGTCACCTGGTAGGGCTTGTTATCAGTGTGGTTTGCAAGGACACTTTAAAAAAGATTGTCCAATGAGAAACAAGCCACCCCTTCCCCCATATCTGCTATGCTAATGCAATCACTGGAAGGCACACTGCCCCAGAGGATAAAGGTTCTCTGGGCCAGAAGCCCCCAACCAGGTGATCCAACAACAGAATTGAGGATGCCTGGGGCAATCGCCAGCTCATGTCATCACCCATGCTGAGCCCCGAGTATGTTTAACCATTGAGGGCCAGGAAATTGACTTCCTCCTGGACACTGGCATGGCCTTCTCAGTGTTAATCTCCTGCCCTGGATGGCTGTCCTCAAGGTCCGTTACCATCCAAGGAATCCTGGAACAGCCTGTAACCAGGTAGTTCTCCCACTCCTCAGTTGTAATTGGGAGTGCTCTTTTCAAATGCCTTTCTTGTTATGCCTGAAAGCCCCACACCCTTATTAGGGAGGGACATATTAGCCAAAGATGGAGCTATTATCTACTTGAATATGGGGAACAAGTTACCCATTTGTTGTCCCCTGCTTGAGGAGAGAATCAACCCTGAAGTCTGGGCATTGGAAGGACAATTCAGAAGGGCAAAAAATGCCCACTCAGTCCAAATCAGGCTAAAAGACCCCACCACTTTTCCTTATCAAAGGCAATATCTCTTAAAGCATGAAGTGCATAAAGGATTACAGGATATTGTTAGACATTTAAAAGCTCAAGGCATAGTAAGAAAATGCAGCAGTCCCTGCAACACCCCAATTATAGGAGTACAAAAACCAAATGGTCAGTGGAGACTAGTACAAGATCTTAGACTCGTAAATGAGGCATTAATTCCTCTATATCCAGTTGTACCAAATTTCTATACCCTGCTTTCTCAAATACCAGAGGAAGCAGAATAGTTCACTGTTCTGGACCTCAAGGATGCCTTCTGCATTCCCCTGCACTCTGACTCCAAGTTTCTGTTTGCCTTTGAGGATCCCACAGAGCACACGTACCAACTTACATGAACGGTCTTGCCTCAAGGGTTTAGGGATAGCCCTCATCTGTTTGGCCAGGCACTGGCCCAAGATCTAGGCCACTTCTCAAGTCCAGGCACTGTGGTCCTTCAGTATGTGGATTATTTACTTTTGGCTACCAGTTCAAAAGACTCATGTCAGCAGGCTACTCTAGATCTCTTAAACTTTCTAGCTAATCAAGGGTACAAGGCATCTAAATTGAAGGCCCAGCTCTGCCTACAACAAGACAAATATCTAGGCCTAATCTTAGCCAGAGGAACCAGGGCCCTCAGCAAGGAACGACTACAGCCTATACTGGCTTATCCTTGCCCTAAGACATTAAAACAGTTGCAGGAAGTTCCTTGGAATCACTGGCTTTTGCCAACTATGGATTCCCCAGATACAGCGAGATAGCCAGGCTCCTCTATACTCTAATCAAGGAGACCCAGAGGGCAAATACTAATCTAGTAGAATGGGAACAAGAGGGAGAAACAGCCTTCAAAACCTTAAAGCAGGCCCTAGTACAAGCTCCAGCCTTAAGCCTTCCCACAGGACAAAACTTCCCTTTATACATCACAGAGAGAACAGGAATAGCTCTTGGAGTCCTTACTCAGACTTATGGGACAACCCCAAAACCAGTGGCATACCTAAGTAAGGAAATTGATGTAGTAGAAAAAGGCTAGCCTCACTATTTACAGGTAGCTGTGGCAGTGGCAGTCTTAATATCAGAGGCTATGAAAAAATACAAGGAAAGGATCTCACTGTCTGGACTACTCATGATGTAAACAGCATACTAGGTGCCAAAGGAAGTTTATGGCTATCAGACAACCACCTGCTTAGATACCAGGTGCTACTCCTTGAGGGACCAGTGCTTCAAATACACATGTGTGTGGTCCTCAACACTGCCACTTTTCTCCCAGAGGATGGGGAACCAATCGAGCATGACTGCCAGCAAATTGTAGCCCAGACTTCTGCTGCCTGAGAGGATCTCAGAAGTCCCCTTAGCTAATCCTGACCTTAGCCTATATACCGATGGAAGTTCATTTGTGGAGAATGGGATACAAAGGGCAGGTTATGCCATAGTTAGTAACAATACTTGAAAGTAAGCCTCTTCCCCCAGGGACCAGTGCCCAATTAGCAAAGCTAGTGGCACTTACCCGAGGCTTAGAACTGGGAAAGGGGAAAAAAATAAACGTGTATACAAACAGCAAGTATGCTTAACTAATCCTACATGCCCATGCTGCAATATGGAAAGCAAGGGAGTTCCTAACCTCTGGGGGAACCCCCATTAAATACCACAAGGAAATCATGGAGTTATTGCATGCAGTGCAAAAACCCAAGGAGGTGGCAGTCTTACACTGCCAAAGCCATCAAAAAGGGGAAGGAGAGGGGAGAACAGGAAAGAACAGCAGAAAGGAAAGAGAGAAAGAGACAGAAAGTCAGAAAGAGAGAGAGAGAGGAAGAGACAGAGAGACAAAGAGGGAGTCAGAGAGAGAGAGAAAGAGAGAGAAAGTCAGAGAGAAGAAAAGAGAGGGAGGAAGAGACAGAGAGAGAGAAAAAAAGAGACAAAGTCAGAGGAAGAGACAGAGACAAAGAAGGAGTCAAAGAGAGAGAAAGAGATAGAAGTAGTAAAGAAAGAACAGTGTACCCTATTCCTTTAAAAGCCAGGGTAAATTTAAAACCTATAATTGATAACTGAAGGTCTTCTCCATAACCCTATAACACTCCAATACCACCTTATTGTCAGTGTAAACAAGGGTGTAGCCCGAAATCACTGAGGCCACTGAAAAACCCATAGCCTTGCTATCAAAAATCCTTAAACCAGCAGGTTTCCTAACAGGGGATCTTAATCAATTACCATACAAAGGTCCGAGCAGACCTAGGAGGAACTCTCTTCAGGACAGGATGATAAATTGTTCCTCCTGGGAGATTATGGGAAAAAGACACAATGGGTATTCAGTAAGTGATAAGGAAACTCTTGTAGAAGCAGAGTTAGGAGAATTGCCTAATAATTGGCCTGCTCAAATGTGTGAGCTGTTTGCACTCAGCCAAACCTTAAAGTACTTACAGAATCAGGAAGGAGCCATCTATACCAATTCTAAGTTAATATGGATTCAACGAGGGCTTATTAATAGCAAAGAATAATTGAAATCCCAAACTTACAAAGTTTTCAACAAAAGTAAAGTTTGCTAAAAGTTAACAATGTAACATGTATTATCCTAACTTCTAATCTTGTGGAAATCAGACCCTATCAGTGTTCCTCAAAGCTCAAGTCAACCAGCGCAGGGCCATACAACTAATACCCCTACTTATAGGGTTAGGAATGGCCACTGCTACAGGAACCAGAATAGCAGGTTTATCTACTGCATTATCCTACTACCACACACTCTCAAAGGATTTCTCAGACAGTTTGCAAGAAATAACAAATCTATCCTTACTCTACAATCCCAAACAGACTCTTTGGCAGCAGTGACTCTCCAAAACCACCGAGGCCTAGACCTCCTCACTGCAGAGATAGGAGGACTTTGCAGCTTCTTAGGGGAAGAGTGTAGCTTTTACACTAACCAGTCAGGGATACTATGAGATGCTGCCTAGCATTTACAGGAAAAGGCTTCTGAAATCATACAATGCCTTTCAAACTCTTATACCGACCTCTGGAGTGGGGTGACATGGCTTCTCCCCTTTCTAGGTCCTGTAACAGCTATCTTGCAATTACATGCCTTCAGTCCCTGTATTTTTAACCTCCTTGTCAAATTTGTTTCCTCTGGGATCGAGGACATCAAGCTACAGAGGGTCTTACAAATGGAATCCCAAATGAGCTCAACAAACAACTTCTAATGAGAACCCCTGGACGGACCCACTGACCCTTTTTCTGGCCTAGAGAGTTCCCCTCTGGAGGACACTACCACTGCAGGGCCCCTTCTTTGCCCCATCCAGCAGGAAGTAGCTAGAACGGTCATTGCCTAATTCCCAACAGCAGTTGGGGTGTCCTGTTTAGAAGGGGGATTGAGAGGTGAAGCCAGCTGGACTTCTAAGTCAGGTGGGGACTTGGACCAATCAGTGCTCCGTAAAAATGCACCAATCAGCATTCTGTGTCTAGCTAGAGGTTTGTAAAATGGATCAATCAGCAGCACACTGTACAAGGGACCAATCAGTGCTCTGTAAAAGGGACCAATCAGCACACTGTAAAATGGACCAATCAGCACTCTGTAAAATGGACCAATCAGCAGCACATGGGTGGAGACAAATAAGGGAATAAAAGGTGGCCATCCCAGCCAGCAGCAGCAACCTGCTCAGGTCCCCTTCCACACTGTGGAAGCTTTGTTCTTTTGTTCTTCACAATAAATCTTGCTGCTGCTCACTCTTTGGGTCCATGCCACCTTTAAGAGCTGTAACTCTCACCACAAAAGTGTGCAGCTTCATTCTTGAAGTCAGTGAAACCAAGAACCCACCAGAAGGAACCAACTACAGACACAAGAGGACCTGTGGAGCATGCCTTCTGCAGTGTGCAGCTCTGTTTGTGTTAATATAAAGAAATACCTGAGCTGGATAATTTATAATAAAAAGGAGGGTTATTTGGCTCACAGTTCTGTAGACTGTACAGTAAACATGGGCTGACATCTGCTCCTGGTGAGGGCCTCAGAAAACTTATAGTCATGGCAGAAGGCAAAGGGGGAGCAGGCGTATGGTGAGAGCTGGAGTGAGAGAAAGAGGGCAGTATGCCAGGCTCCTTTTTAAACAAGCAGATCTTCTATGAACTACTAGAGCAACAACTGATTATCAAGAGGATGGCACCAAATCATTCATGAGGGAACTGCCCCCAAGACCCAAACACCTCCCATTAGGCTCTACCTTCAACATGGGAAATTACATTTCAACAAGAGATTTGGAAGGGACAAACATCCAAATTATAACATGCACCATGGTGCTGCCAAGTAACTTCTCTAATTTGGCACCTCCTTTGGCTGAGATGTAGAGAAACTCTGAGTTTTGCACACTGGGGTTCCCATTCCCACCTCTGCCATTTGTCTCTTGCTGCCTCCGTGGTTTTTTTCTTCTCTTAAAGATGCTTGTGATGATTCCTGTGGGTTGAGGAAGAAATGGCTTTCCTGTGATGGAAGCCAAGGTGATGGAGACAATTGCTGTCTGCTTCAGTCTCCCTTTTTCTGTTGTAAAAACTTGGAGTCCAGGGGTATTTTTTCACATGGTGCCTGGAAGCTTGGGAGAGGGGCATTGCAGATAGACAAGTTCATTTATCTTACCTTCTTCATGCATTATTTCTTTACCTTTCTGTGGCACCAGGGATTGCCACGGCCTCCATTTTAAGTTCTGGGATGTTGGTGGAAACAATATTGGCACGGGACAGTTTATTTGGTTTCCTGGGGAACAGGAGGGGAGGGAAGAGTAAAAACTAATATTGTATCTATTCCACTATTTTGGCGTCATCACTAGAGCAGTCTAACTCTTAATCACTCTCATAACCAAATCCTAGGTGCCCAATGTCTTGGGTTCAAATCCTAGCTTTGCTTCTCATTCATAATGGGACCTTGAGCAAACCACTGTACCTTTCTAAGCTTTATTTACACATTTCCCATATATGAAACTGGGAAATAAAACCTAGCTTTGCAGTGTCAACAAAGGTTGAATGTATATAAAATTATTTGAAATCTGTGAAGTGGTACACATATGTGAAGAAAAACCTAGAACTACAGGATTCTTTAATCCATTTTTAGAACAAATAATTTTTGTGAAGCATAATTTTAAGGAGAAAGAAAAGTAGCAAAGTTTTAATCTAAATGGGATAACAGGCCATGTTATATTATAATCAGTATTAGAAAAAATATTTTCACTTTAGTTTAGGACTCCGATAAGATTAATATTCAGATAAAACCTTCAAAATAATATGTATTTTACCCAGATTTTTCCAAATAGTTGGCTATTTGTACCAGTATATGTAGTACAGATATATATATCATATATATACACCATATGTAGTACTGATATATATATATAGACATATATATGTAGAGATATATATATATAGTGTAAAACCATATATTTATTTAACACTCAGGATAATTGAAGGAAATTAATGTACATTATAAACGTTTACCTAATGACTATTGTCTCCGTTAAGAAAGAAAAATATGTCCTATCCCATTTAACAGATGAAGAAACTGAAACAAGGACAGATACAAGGATAAGACTGAGTTTACATAGTTACTTGGTGATGGAACAACAGTGCAATCCCAGGCTCCCTGACATCTTGCTGTGATAATATTAATTCTCTGCAGCATGTAAACTATTGAGCCCCATAGAGCCAGGCTCTGCATACCGCTGCTGTTATTTTATTTTAAAAATATATATATTTTACATAGTGACCTAGGGCAAACTCAAACAAACAATCAAGACTTTTATGAAACAATATTTAACTTGGCCAAAGTCATGGACTCTACAAAGTTACATCCCCATTCTATTATTCCATTCTATTCTATTTTAGTATATTTGATTTAAAAGAATAAGCATGTCCCTATAAATTGATTTCATTACTATATTAATTTCCTAATTTAGCAGCTTAAAACAACACCCATTTTTTATTTCACTTTTGTAGGTCACAAGTCCAGGCACAATGTGGTTGGATTCTCTGCTCACAGTCTCAAAGGCTGGAATCATGCTGTAGACTGAAACTGTGATCTCATCTTAGGCTCTGGAGAAGAATCCACTTCCAAGCTCAGCCAGGTTCTTGGTAGAATGTAGATCTTTGCTGTTGTAGAAATGAGGTCTTTTTCTTCTTCCTGGCTGTACCAGGGGATTACTCTCAGCTCCTAGCGGCTGCCTACCATTTCCTACCACATGAGCTCCTCCATATTCAAAGCCAGTAATGGAGAATCTTCTTTGTATGCAATCCTCACAGTTCTAATCTCTGACTTGCAGAAGATCCCCGTTCCATTTAAGGGATTATCTGATTAGGTCGGGCTTTCCCTAGATAATCTATCTTTCTTAAAGTCATCTGTGCCTTATTACATATGCTAATAATGAGAGTGAAATCTATTATAGTCACAGTCCCTGAAATTATGCAGGGCATGTAAACAAGAGCTCAGGGATATTGGAGGCCATCATGGAATCTTGTCTAACACAGTCCATTCACAAAAATTTACATACCCCCATATTATAAAGTATATTCACCTCATTCTAATATCCCCAAAAGTTTAATCTCATTACACCTAAATAAACATTTTATCTAAATCTCATTAGCTCAAGTACAAAGTCACACGTAAATCATCTAACCTTGTGGGTCTTTATAGATTTCACTGGTATTCACTTGATTAGACAAAAGCCACACCCACAATTATTATTGATATAATTAATACCTTATCTATCTTTGACCTCTGCTGAGATGGATCAAAGACAGCACCCTTAAGCTTCTGAGAGACTCTCTGGTTTGGTTGAAAAGACCTGTGAAGTACACCTTTTATCTCCTGAAGGAGCGTTTTGTGTTACTGAACACACCTACAGCTTGGTCTTTCTGAGCTTTCAGGAAGTTTGTATAGCCACATCCTCAGGTTTTTCTCTATGATGTACTTTGGGAAAAGTCTCCGAATTTTAGTGGGTTTTTTTTTTTAACCATCTGGAGAGGCTAAGAATTTTCAAAATCATTAGTCCTGGTTTCTTTGTGTTGACAAATGTTCTTTTTTTTGACCAAATTAGCTAGGATCCTCTAAGCCCTTTTCTCAACTAGGCCTCCACCTTGGCCCATAAAAACTTTGAACACTAACATAGTTTCTAACAGTTTAAAGTTGCATCTTTTGACCCCAGTGCTCTTAAAGTGCCTGCCTGAAAAAAGTAGATGCTGAAAAGTGTTTGGTATTAATTCCAGCCAACACCTGAAGCCCAGTTTCTGTAGGGAGGGTAGGAGACTAACTTCAAGAAAATTCAGTTAGCAAACCCAATGGGTTTCACAAAGACAAATTCCATGTTCCTATGTTTTGTATTTTTTCATTTTTCAGACTCTATCCCTGCTCCCTCATTCTCCCTTTAAAATACTTGTCACTTCTGTTCAAATAGAAGTTGAGTTTAGTTCACACTGAAGTCTCTTTTCTATTGCAATAGTTATTAGTGATTTAATATGTTTATACCATGTTAACTAGTGTATGTCTTCATTTATTTTTATCAGTATTCAACAGTTTTTCCCTCAACTTATCTCTCATGTGTTTTACTGGAAGCAGCAAGAAGAAATCAAGCCATACCTTCAACAATTTGTTTGGAAATATTCTCAACTAAATAGCCAAGTATATTGTTTCCAAGTTCTGCTTTCCAAATAATGGGAGGATTAAGTTTTATGAATAATTGTTTTACTATGTAGCATTTTTCAATAATACTATTGAAATACTATATGTACCTCAATTCTTCGTGTGCCCTCATTTGCAGCATCCTCCACATCCAGATTTATACTAGCAGTCTGATAACCCTAACCAGTATTGTCCTTAAAGTTCAGATTTATATTAACACTCTGTTCAAGATATAGGGGTGACAAAAGTCCACCTCCATCCCCATGGCAAAGGGATGGTCCATCCCCTTGGCAAGGTCAGAGAATTAAATTGACATGACATAGATTAACAGGAGAAAAGCATACAAATTTATTTACATATTTCAGGTGGCCTGGAAGCCCTTTTAGGGAAATGAAGATGCAAATAAATAGTTTCCTATATACTGCTTATATATTGAATTCAATAAGAAATAGTAGACTGTGAAAATGTGATAAGCAAAGGGGCTTGGACTAGCGTTGTTAATTGTATAGAGAAGCTAATTGTATAGAGAAGCTAATTGTATAGAGAAGTAGCTAGGAGATAAAGATTAGTTTAACAAGGCTAGTTTGTGCAGAATTACTTTGGTCTCAACTTTCTCATTCTTGTTGATAAAACTGTTACATCTTTCACATAAGAATTTCATATTTTACTTTTAAGACACAGCACTAATGTCATAGTGATCTTTTTTCTCCTGCTGTTTTTCAGGTGCCCTTGATTTAAATAGTCAATATGACAGAGTGGTATATTTTTAACTCTCTCACAGGCTTCTACTACTGTGCTTCTCAAAATTATTCCAACCTCTGGTCACTGTCCATTTCCATAACCATTCTCACATTGTTCAGTTTTGTTACAGTAGCCAAAATTTCAGTTACCAAAATTTGCATTCATTTTCTATTACTACATAGAAAATCATCCAAAACTTAGTAGCTTAAACCAACAACTATTTGGTATATGACATTAGGTCAGAAGTCTGGGCATAGTTTAGCTGGGCTTTTTGCTCAGGGGTCATAAGGCTGAAAATTAAGGTATCAGCAAAGGCTATGATCTTATATGAGGCTCAGAGTCCTCTTTCAAGTGCACTGGGTTTTTTTTTTGTTTGCAGAATTTTGTTCCTTGTGGTTGTAGAATTCAGGTTTTTGTTTTCATGCCAGCTGTCAACTAACTAGTGTCTGTTATTTGCTCCTGAGATCACCCACTGTTCCTTGACAGATAGCCCTCTCTAAAGCAATGGATATTTTCTCTTTCTAAATCAGCAGAAAAATACCTCTAGATTTGAATCTCTTCACCAGGCAAAGCCTACTTGGGCTCACCTAATTAGGTCAGGCTAAACCAGCAATCTCCATATCTAAAGGTCAACTAATTTGGAACATCGATTATATAAGCAAGATTTCTTAACAGCAGTACTTAAATTAGTGTTTTAGTAAATAATGTGGGAAAGATGTGTGTATACCAGGGTCCAGAAATCTTGGAGACCATCATAAAATTCTGCTCACAACAATGACTTACTAATGGGCTCTAAACCATAGTTTGAAAAATACTGACATACAAGATAAGGTGGAGAAGAATAAAAAATACGAAATAGAGAAAAACAATTAAGGAGGAGTGGGAGAATGAATAATCTCTAACCATCAGAGAAATGCAAATCAAAATTGCAATGAGATACCATCTCACACCAGTCAAAATGGCTATTATCAGAAAGTCAAAAAAAAAAGACAAAACAGATTCTGCTGAAGCTATGAAGAAAAGGGAATGTCTGTACACTCTTGATGGCAATGTAAACTAGCTCAGCCATGGTGGAAGGCAGTTTGGAGATTTCTCAAAGAACTTAAAGCAGAGTCACCATTTGACCCACTGACCACATTAGTTGGGCATATATCCAAAGGAAAATAGATAATTATACCAAAAATACACATGCACTCATTTATTCATCACCATCATATTTGCAATAGAAAAAAAAAAAACAGAATCAACCTATGTGCCCATCAATGATGGATTGGATAAATAAAATGGGGGTACGTATAAACCATGGAATACTGTGCAGCCATAAAAAGAATGAAATCATGTCTTTTCAGCAATGTGAATGGATCTGGAGGCCATAAACCTAAGCAAATTAACACAGGAATAGAAATCCAAATACCACATGTTCTCACTTATAAATGGGAGTTAAACACTGAGCACACATGGAAAAAAAAATGAAAATAATAAACACTGCTGACTACTAGAACGGGGAGGGAGGGGGGTTTGAAAAACTCCCTATTAAGTATTATGCTCAATACCTGAGTGCAATGTACTCATGTAACAATCCTGCATACATACTCTTTCTGTCTAAAATAAAAGCTGGAATTTAAATGAAAATAAAGAGAAACAGGTTTTTATGGTGGAAAGTCATGGAGAAAAAGGGTTTCCACTAATTGTATCAACTGATGCTTAGTGACTATACCCATTCTTTTTCAGTTATACTCTAGTGATTAATCAGTCAAAAACATTTTTCAGCTTACTAGACTGGGGGCTAAGTACACGAGGCATAAGACAAAGGCTACAGATAGGGCTCAGGGCAGTTTTAGTGGGTATTTTATTTACCTTCACATTCCATAATATTAATCTCACTGCATGTGGAAGTTATATTTCAGCCTGAAGTTACAACTTAATGTGTTCAGGAGTAAACCAAAATTTCAAGTTTGATATTAAATTATATTGGAATGATATAATACACTTTATCCTCATACTATGTTCTGTTGATGTTATTTATGAATTTATATTTCTCTAGTATAAATACATTTTAAAAGACAGACATTTGTGGATACATTAATGATGACTCAATTGGAATATTTTTTAAATATTTGTTTTCATTATATTTTCTTCTAAAGAATAACAACCAGAAAATCAGCTACTTCAAATTTGCAACAAATGTTGCATTTTAAAAATTTCTCCATTTGTGAATAAGACTAAACTGTTAATAGTCAACATAATGAGGATATGACACTCTAGACCTATCCTGCAGTTGTGATATTTACAAAATGAAGAAGGATTTAGAAATTGTGATTTCCAGGTGGGGAGGTAAGGAAGATGTAGGAAGTAAAATAATAGGGAATAGAGCTCACATTCCAAGATGGCCAAATAGGAACAGCTCTGGCCTACAGCTCCCAGCGTGACTGATGCAGAAGATGGGTGATTTCTGCATTTCCAGCTGAGGTACCCAGTTCATCTCATTGGGGCCAGTTGGACAGAGGGTGCAGCCCACAGAGGGCAAGCTGAAGCAAGGCAGGGCATCGCCTGACCTGGGAAGTGCAAGGGGTTGGGTGATTTCTCTTTCCTAGCCAAGGGAAGTCCTGACAGACAACCTGGAAAAATGGGACACTCCCTGCCCAAATACGTTGCTTTTCCCAAGGTCTTAACAACCAGCAGACAAGGCGATTCTCTCCCGTGCCTGGCTCTGTGGGTCCCATGCCCATAGAGCCTTGCTCACTGTTAGTGCAGCAGTCTGCAATATGGCAGTCTGGCTGGGGGAGGGGCATCTGCCATTGCTGAGGCTGGAGTAGGAAAACAAAGTGGCTGGGAAGCTTAAATTGGGTGGAGCCCAGTTGGGCTGTGGTAGCCCAACAAGGCTTACTGCCAGAAGACTACCTCTGTGGGCAGGGCATAGCTGAACAAAAGGCAGCAGACAACTTCTGCAGACTTAAACGTCCCTGTCTGACAGCTCTGAAGAGAGCAGTCATTCTCCCAGCATAGTTTTTGATCTCTGAGAATGGACAGACTGCCTCCTCAAGTGGGTCCCTGACGCCCATGCAGCCTAACTGGGAGATATCTCCCAGTAGGAGGGGAAAGACTCCTCATATCAGAGGCTGCCACTCTGGAATGAAGCTTCCAGAGGAAGTATCAGGCAGCAATATCTGCTGTTCTGCAGCCTACACTGGTGATACCCAGGCAAACACGGTCTGGAGTGGAACTCCAGCAAACTCCAACAGACCTGCAGCTAAGGGACCTGACTATTAGAAGGAAAACTAACAAACAGAAAGGAAGAGCATCAACATCAACAAAAAGGTGATCTACACCAAAACCCCATCTGTAGGTCAACAAGATCAAAGACCAAAGGTAGATAAAACCCCAAAGATGGGGAGAAACCAGAGCAGAAAAGCCAAAAATTCTAAAAATCAGAGAGCCTCTTCTCCAAAGGATCACAGCTCCTTCCAGCAATGGAAGAAAGCTGGAAGGAGAATGACTGACGAGTTGACAGAAGTAGTCTTCAGAAGGTCGAAAATAACAAGCTTGTCTGAGCTAAAGGAGGATGTTTGAACCCATTGCAAGGAAGCTAAAAACTTGAAAAAAGAATAGATGAATGGCTAACTAGAATAAACAGTGTAGACAAGACCTTAAATGACCTGAGGGAGCTGAAAACAATGGCATGAGAACTTCTTGACACATGCACAAGCTTCAATAGCCTATTTGATCAAGTGGAAGAAAGGGCATTAGTGATTGAAGATCAAATTAATGAAATAAAC
Organism: Pongo pygmaeus; assembly: GCF_028885625.2. Taxonomy (NCBI): domain Eukaryota; kingdom Metazoa; phylum Chordata; class Mammalia; order Primates; family Hominidae; genus Pongo; species Pongo pygmaeus. The sequence continues at coordinate 58,488,156 of NC_072396.2, read as the reverse complement.
TGAGAAGACAAGCATAGAGAAAAAAACAGTAAAAAGAAACAAACAAAGCCTCCAAGAAATATGGGAGTATGTGAAAAGACCAAATCTACGTTTGATTGGTGTACCTGAAAATGATGGGGAGAATGGAACCAAGCTTGAAAATACTCTTCAGGATATTATCCAGGAGAACTTCCCCAACGTAGGAAGGCAGGCCAACATTCAAATTCAGGAAATACAGAGAACACCACAAAGATACTCCTTGAGAAGAACAAGCCCAAGACACATAATTGTCACATTCACCAAGGTTGAAATGAAGGAAAAAGTGTTAAGGGAAGCCAGAGTGATAGGTCGACTTACCCACAAAAGGGAAGCCATCAGACTAACGGCAAACCTCTCAACAGAAACCCTACAAGCCAGAAGAGAGTGGGGGCCAATATTCAACATTCTTAAAAAAAAGAATTTTCAAAACAGAATTTCATATCCAGCCAAACTAAGCTTCATGAGTGAAGGAGAAATAAAATCATTTACAGACAAGCAAATGCTGAGAGATTTTGTCACCACCAGGCCTGCCTTACAAGAACTTCTAAAGGAAGCACTAAACATGGAAAGAATCAATCGGTACCAGCCACTGCAAAAAACTGCCAAATTGTAAAGAATATTGATGCTATGAAGAAACTGCATCAATTAATGAGCAAAATAACCAGTGAACACCATAATGACAAGATCAAATTCACACATAACAATATTAACCTTAAATGTAAATGGGGTAAATGCCCCAATTAGAAGACACAGACTGGCAAATTGGATAAAGAGTCAACACCGATCAGTGTGCTGTATTCAGGAGACCCATCTCGCATGCAAAGATGCACATAGGCTTAAAATAAAGGGATGAAGGAAGGTCTACCAAGCAAATGGAAAGCAAAAAAATGAATCAGTAGCAATCCTAGTTTCTGATAAAACAGACTTTAAACCAACAAAGATCCAAAGAGACAAAGAAGGCCATTACATAATGGTAAAGGAGTCAATTAAACAAGAAGAGATAACTATCCTAAATATATATGTGCCCAATACAGGAGTACGCAGATTCATAAAGCAAGTCCTTAGAGACCTAAAAACATACTTAGACTCTCATACAATGATAATGGGAGACTTTAACACCCCACTGTCAATATTAGATCAACGAGACAGAAGGTTAACAAGGTTATCCAGTAATCGAACTCAGCTCTGCAACAAGCAGACCTAATAGACATCTACAGAAATCTCCACCCTAAATCAACAGAATATGCATTCTTCTCAGCACCACATCCCACTTATTCCAAAATTGACGACATAGTTGGAAGTAAAGCACTCCTCAGCAAATGTAAAAGAACAGAAATCACAACAAACTGTCTCTCAGACCACAGTGCAATCAAACTAGAACTCAGGATTAAGAAACTCACTCAAAACTGCACAACTGAACAACCTGCCCCTGAATGACTACTGGGTAAATAACGAAATGAAGGTAGGAATAAAGAAGTTCTTTGAAACCAATGAGAACAAAGACACAAGGTACCAGAATCCCTGGGACACATTTAAAGCAGTGTGTAGAGGGAAATTTATAGCACTAAATGGCCACAAGAGAAAGCAGGAAAGATCTAAAATCGACACCCTAACATCACAATTAAAAAAACCAGAGAAGCAAGAGCAAACACATTCAAAAGCTAGCAGAAGGCAAGAAATAACTAAGATCAGAGCAGAACTGAAGGAGATAGAGACAGAAAAAAAAAAAAAAACGTAAAAAAATCAAGGAATCCAGGAGCTGGTTTTTGAAAAGATAAACAAAATTGATAGACCACTAGCAAGATTAATAAAGAAGAGAAGCATCAAATAGAGGCAACAAAAAATGATAAAGGGGATATCACCACCAATCCCACAGAAATGCAAACTACCATCAGAGAATACTATAAACACCTCTATGCAAATAAAGTAGAAAATCTAGAAGAAATGGATAAATTCCTGGACACATACACACTCCCAAGACTAAACCAGGAAGAAGTTGAATCTCTGAATAAACCAATAACAGGCTCTGAAATTGAGGCAATAATTAATAGCCTACCAACCAAAAAAAGTCCAGGACCAGACAGATTCACAGCTGAATTCTACTGCAGGTACAAAGAGGAGCTGGTACCATTTCTTCTGAATTACTCCAATCAATAGAAAAAGAGGGAATCCTCCCTAACTCATTTTATGAGGCCAACATCATCCTGATACCCAAGCCTGGCAGAGACACAACAAACAAAGAGAATTTTTGACCAATATACATGATGGACATTGACGTGAAATTTGTCAATAAAATACTGGCAAACTGAATCCAGCAGCACATCAAAAAGCTCACCCACCACGATCAAGTTGGCTTCATCCCTGGGATGCAAGCCTGGTTCAACACATGCAAATCAATAAATGTAATCTATCACATAAACAGAACCAATGACAAAAACCACATGATTACCTCAATAAATGCAAAAAAGGCCTTTCACAAAATTAAACAGCCCTTCATGCTAAAAACTCTCAATAAACTAGGTATTGATGGAACATATCTCAATATAATAAGAGCTATTTATGACAAACCCACAGCCAATATCATACTGAATGGGCACAAACTGGAAGCATTCCCTTTGAAAACTGGCACAAGACAGGGATGCCCTCTCTCACCACTCTTATTCTAGATAGTGTTGGAAGTCTGGCCAGGGCAATCAGGCAAGAGAAAGAAATAAAGTGTATTCAATTAGGAAAAGAGGAAGTCACATTGTCCCTGTTTGCAGATGACACGATTGTATATTTACAAAACCCCATCATTTCAGCCTAAAATCTCCTTAAGCTGATAAGCAACTTAACAAAGTCTCAGGATACAAAATGAATGTGCAAAAATCACAAGCATTCCTATATACCATTAAGAGACAAACAGAGAGACAAATCATGACTGAACTCCCATTCACAATTGCTTCAAAGAGAATAAAATACCTAGGAATGCAACTTGCAAGGGATGTGAAGGACCTCTTCAAGGAGAACTATAAACCAATGCCCAATGAAATAAAAGAGGACACAAATAAATGGAAGAAAATTCCATGCTCATGGTTAGGAAGAATCAATATCTTAAAAATCGCCATACTGCCCAAAGTAATTTATACGTTCAATGCCATCCCCATCAAACTACCAATGACGTTCTTCACAGAATTGGAAAAAACTACCTGAAAGTTTATATGGAACCATAAAAGAGCCTGCATTGCCAAGGCAATCCTATGCAAAATTAACAAAGCTGGAGGCATCACGCTACCTGACTTCAAACTATACTACAAGGTACAGTAACCAAAACAGCATGGTACTGGTAACAAAACAGAGACGTAGAACCAATGGAACAGAACAGAGACCTCGGAAATAATGCCACGCATCTACAACAATCTGATCTTTAACAAACCTGACAAAAATAAGAAGTGGACAAAGGATTCCCTATTTAATAAATGGTGTTGGGAAAACTGGCTAGCCATATGTGGAAAGCTGAAACTGGATCCCTTCCTTACACCTTATACAAAAATTAATTCATGATGGATTAAAAAATTAAATGTTAGACCTAAAACCATAAGACCCCTAGAGGAAAACCTAGGCAATACCATTCAGGACATAGGCATGGGCAAGGACTTCATGTCTAAAACACCAAAAGCAATGGCAACAAAAGCCAAAATTGACAAATGGGATCTAATTAAACTAAAGAGCTTCTGCACAGCAAAAGAAACTACCATCAGAGTGAACAGGCAACCTACAGAATGGGAGAAAATTTTTGCAATCTACCCATTTGGCAAAGGGCTATTATCCGGAATCTACAAAGAACTCAAACAAATTTACAAGAAAAAAAAATCAGAAAGTGGGCAAAGGACATGAACAGACACTTCTCTAAAGAAGACATCTATGCAGTCAATAGACACATGAAAAAAATGGTGATCATCACTGGTCATCAGAGAAATGCAAATCAAAACCACAATGAGATACCATCTCATGCCAGTTAGAATGGCAATCATTAAAACCTCAGGAAACAATACATTCTGGAGAGGATGTGGAGAAATAGGTACACTTTTACACTGTTGGTGGGAGTGTAAATCCGTGCAAACATTGTGGAAGACAGTGTGGCGATTTCTCAAAGATCTAGAACTAGAATTACCATTTGACACAGCAATCCCCTTACTGGGTATATAATCAAAGGATTATAAGTCATTCTACTGTAAAGACATATGCAGACATATATTTATTGTGGCACTATTCACAATAACAAAGACTTGGAACCAACCCAAATGTCCATTAATGATAGACTGGATTAAGAAAATGTGGCACATATACACCACGGAATACTATGCAGCCATAAAAAAGGATGAGTTCCTGTCCTTTGTAGACACATGGATGAAGCTGGAAACCATCCTTCTCAGAAAACTATCATAAGGACAGAAAACCAAACGCTGCATGTTCTCACTCATAGGTGGGAATTGAACAAAGAGATCACTTGGACACAGGGAACATCACACACTGGGGCCTGTCATGGGGTGGGGGACTGGGAGAGGGATAGCATTAGGAGAAATAACTAATGTAAATGATGAGTTGATTGGTGCAGCAAACCAACATGGCACATGTATACCTATGTATCAAACCTGCACCTTGTGCTCATGTACCCTATAACTTAAAGTATAATAAAGGAAAAAAAAAGGTGCAGGGACAAAAAAAGTCTGCTATCTGAGCTAGAGTGAGAAGTCTGGTTGGAGCAAAGGTGTTGGGAGGATTCTGGGTGATAAGGCTAAACAGATCACATAGAAGCTATGTTCTACAATGTGGCTTGGGTGACCCTGGGCAAAACAGAGAGCCACAGGAGGATTAAAATGCAAAAGTGACATGATCAGATACATCATTTCAGAACTGTAACCTGGTGCCAGTGATACGGGAGGGCATGGACGTGGTAGAGAATAGTAGAGTCCCCAGAAAGGGCTCCTCCATTGGGCCTGTGCCCATGGACCTAAGTGAAAACAGACACTCCAGTTTTCAGACCAAAATGTTACATTTTTGTTGGACATTTGGGTTGGTTCCAAGTCTTTGCTATTGTGAATAGTGCCACAATAAACATACGTGTGCTTGTGTCTTTATAGCAGCATGATTTATAATCCTTTGGGTATATACCCAGTAATGGGATGGCTGGGTCAAATGGTATTTCTAGTTCTACATCCCTGAGGAATTGCCACACCAACTTCCACAATGGTTGAACTAGTTTACAGTCCCACCAACAGTGTAAAAGTGTTCCTATTTCTCCACATCCTCTCCAGCACCTGTTGTTTCCTGACTTTTAAAGATCGCCATTCTAACTGGTGTGAGACGGTATCTCATTGTGGTTTTGATTTGCATTTCTCTGATGGCCAGTGATGATGAGCATTTTTTCATGTGTTTTTTAGCTGCATAAATGTCTTCTTTTGAGAAGTGTCTGTTCATATCCTTTGCCCAGTTTTTGATGGGGTTCTTTGTTTTTTCTTGTAAATTTGCTTGAGTTCATTGTAGATTCTGGATATTAGCCGTTTGTCAGATTAGTAGATTGCAAAAATTTTCTCCCATTCCGTAGGTTGCCTGTTCACTCTGATGGTGCTTTCTTTTGCTGTGCAGAAGCTCTTTAGTTTAATTAGATCCCATTTGTCAGTTTTGGCTTTTGTTACCATTGCTTTTGGTGTTTTAGACATGAAGTCCTTGCCCATGCCTATGTAGTGAATGGTATTGCCTAGGTTTTCTTCTAGGGTTTTTATGGTTTTAGGTCTAACATTTAAGTCTTTAATCCACCTTGAATTAATTTTTGTATAAGGTGTAAGGAAGGGATCCAGTTTCAGCTTTCTACATATGGCTAACCAGTTTTCCCAGCACCATTTATTAAATAGGGAATCCTTTCCCCATTGCTTGTTTTTGTCAGGTTTGTCAAAGACCAGATAGTTGTAGATAGGCGGCATCATTTCAGAAAATGTGGCACATATTCACCATGGAATACTATGCAGCCATAAAAAATGATGAGTTCATGTCCTTTGTAGGGACATGGATGAAGCTGGAAATCATCATTCTCAGCAAACTATCACAAGGATAAAAAACCAAACACCGCATGCTCTCACTCATAGGTGGGAATTGAACAGTGAGAACACATGGACACAGGAAGGGGAACATCACACACTGGTGACTGTTGTGCGGTGGGGGACGGGAGGAGGGATAGCATTAGGAGATATACCTAATGCTAAATGACGAGTTAATGGGTGCAGCACACCAACATGGCACATGTATACATATGTAACAAACCTGCATGTTGCACACGTGTACCCTAAAACTTAAAGTATAATAATAATAAAAAAAGTTAATTTATAGTTTATCATTTAGTTTTTCCTGTTTATGATAGCTTGAGGTGGCAAAATTGACATTTACATTTTAAATCATACTCCCAAGATGTGATGAATTATCAATAAGGTTTTTTAAAAATGTTTTGCCTAAATGGAAGTAAATAGTCATATTTTAAATTCTTAAATTTTAAGTTCTTAAAAGTTTATTTTATTTGGTGTTATAATTGTTCATACACCAAACAATTCTGCTAAATTCGAATTAATATGTAATCTAATCTCTTTTTTCAGTCTTTTATTATTATTCAAATTGTATAAATAATTATTAGACAAAAAGGAAAATGTGGTCTTTCTAATGTTATTTTCTTCATGCATTTTCATAATATTTATGATAACTGTCAACCTTTTTCCTTATTCATTTAACTCTGAAAATTCTTCATAACGGTTCTATACATAGAAATTAATGGCTTTCACAGTCAGCATTAATTATTATAGGATTTTACTTCTGCAATAAAAATACACATTTATATTACAATTGACTGTTAGAATTTCAACTAATAAAGCACACACACACACACACAAAGTTGCATTTTTCCAAGACCACTGTGGCCCACCAAGTCCCCCATCCTGTGCCCATATAAACTCCAGATATTAGCGGGCACAGACACAAGTAGCTGAATGTCGAGAAGAACAGAGGAATAGACCAGTAGACACCAGTTGACTGCAGACCAGTGACGACTGAAAGACACAGCAGAGAAAGACAGAAGAGAAGGCACGGATTTCTGTGCATCTGTTTGGCTGGCGGTGGTCAGGGAAGAGTCTGGCTACTGGGCAGCCCAACTCTGGGGGAAGATCACCTTCTGGTTCCCCATCCATCTGGCCGAGAGCCATTTCCACCACTCAATAAAACCTTGCAGTCATCTTTTGAAAAAAATAAATAATAGATAACAGACAAAATTCAATAATCATTGCAAATAAATGGTGCATTGGTGGTATTTCATTTTCTTAACCTTAGATGTGATATGAATTACTTTGGTCTTTCTTAAATTTGTTATCACATAAGCAATTGTCTAGGTGACATTACAAAGACATCTTGTACACACTCCTGTTCATGCGATTCTTGCCAGTGAAGTTATCTCTAACTCAAGTTTAATACCCCTAGGATACATTTCAAATAATTTTTGAGTTTGCCTACTGTTTTACTATAGTTTAAATTCCATTATATTTTTGATGACTTAAGTCATTTATGAATTTTTCTTTTTTTAATGTAATTCTTTTTTTTCTGTTTTATTATTATTATTATTATTACTATACTTTAGGCTCTATGGTACATGTGCGCAACGTGCAGGTAAGTTACATATGTATACATGTGCCATGCTGGTGCGCTGGACCCACTAACTCGTCATCTAGCATTAGGTATATCTCCCAATGCTATCCCTCCCCCCTCCCCCCACCCCACAACAGTCCCCGAAGTGTGATGTTCCCCTTCCTGTGTCCATGTGTTCTCATTGTTCAATTCCCACCTATGAGTGAGAATATGCGGTGTTTGGTTTTTTGTTCTTGCAATAGTTTACTGAGAATGATGATTTCCAATTTCATCCATGTCCCTACAAAGGACATGAACTCATCATTTTTTATGGCTGCATAGTATTCCATGGTGAATATGTGCCACATTTTCTTAATCCAGTCTATGATTGTTGGATATTTGGGTTGGTTCCAAGTCTTTGCTATTGTGAATAATGCTGCAATAAACATACGTGTGCATGTGTCTTTATGGCAGCATGATTTATAGTCCTTTGGGTATATACCCAGTAATGGGATGGCTGGGTCAAATGGAATTTCTAGTTCTAGATCCCTGAGGAATTGCCACACTGACTTCCACAAGGGTTGAACTAGTTTACAGTCCCACCAACAGTGTAAAAGTGTTCCTGTTTCTCCACATCCTCTCCAGCACCTGTTGTTTCCTGACTTTTTAATGATTGCCATTCTAACTGGTGTGAGATGGTATCTCATTGTGGTTTTGATTTGCATTTCTCTGATGGCCAGTGATGGTGAGCATTTTTTCATGTGTTTTTTGGCTGCATAAATGTCTCCTTTTGAGAAGTGTCTGTTCATGAATTTTTCTTTAAAAAATAGCCTGAGATATTTATGGGGCTTGGAAACCAAATGGAATTTTTCCAAAGCGTCATTTTAAGATGATCCCAGGAAATCATGGTAATACTGGTATGATAATAGTGACCCTTTTCCACCCGGGTAACAGCAGCTCAAGTACAGTAGTGGATCAATTTTGCTTTATTAATATATTGAAGAGATTCAAAGACAAAAAGAATCTGTTAAGTTTTGCCACATATCATTGCTTCAGAATAATGAGTTCATTATGTTGATCGCTTTCCTCTCTATATATAATTTGTTAATGTGGGTCAGGCAATGGCAATAGTTGAACTAATCTACATATCTGCCATAATTTCAACATATTGAATTCTTAATTTAAATATATTTTTAATAAAACGCTAATATTCAAGAAGATGAAAAAATTGTTGCTAAGGATGGGATGCTGGCTTTAGAGCAAAGAAGAACACTTGGAAAATTAATGAATTAATATTTTTCTCTGACCCCTTGTGAAATACAATTACTCAACCTAAGACAATTCTGATTTATTGGCTAGAGATAATAGTACTAACTAAAATTTGACTAACCCTGAATTCCTGCTGAAAAACGCCAATAGCCTGAAGTTCAAATATTGCATGACTTTGACTATGAACAGAACCACTATGGTTTACATTGACAACGTGAGATATGCTAGATTCCATTGAAATTATTTGTCAATTTGTCACCCCAGATATGGCCATTTTCTATAGGCAGTCTTGTTTTAAGCCACTTTATTGAGGCGTGATTGACATACAAAAGGCTGCACATATTTAATATATAAAACTAGGTTAGTTTGGAGATAAGTACATACTTCTGAAATCATCTCTATAAACAAAGCCATAAACCATCCATTATCTCCAAAAATTTTCTTTTACTCCATTTATTTAACTTTAAAATTGTTTTGTTTTGTTATAAAATCTATTCTCAGCAAATGTTGATGTATGCAATACAGTATTGTTATTTATAGGCACTATTCTATACAATCGATCTGCAGAACTTAGTCATCTTGCATGACAGAAACTTCTTGCCCTTGAACTGACCCATCCATTTCTTCCTTTCCTTACCCGCTGGTAAACACTATCCACTATCTAGTTTCATAAGTTTGACTATTTCTGACTATTTTGAAGTCATCATAAAAGTGTCATCATGCAGTATTTGTCCTCTCTCTTGTTTATTTTACTTAGCATGATGTCCTCAAAGACTGTCCATATTGTCACAAAGGACAAAATTTCCTTCTTTCTTAAGGCTTAATAACGTTTCATTTTATACATACATGCGTGCGCATATGCACACACATATATGTGTATATATGTATATATGTGTATATGTGTATATGTGTGTGTGTGTGTGTGTGTGTGTGTGTGTGTGTGTGTACAGGTTGAGTGTCCTTTATCTGAAATGCTGAATTTCTTGGAATTAGAAGTATTTTTGGATTATGGATTATTTTTTGGATCTTGAAATAGTTGCATATACATAATAATATACCTTGGGGATGGGACAGAAATCTGAACAATAAATTTATTTATGTTTCATATGTGCTTTATACACATAGACTGAACATCATTTTATTTTACCTTTGGAGATAAATTTTACTTTACCTATGTTTTGATAGATTTTATTTTACCTGTATTTTGACTGGGGCCTATCACATGAAGTCAGGTATGAAAATTTATACTAGTGACATCATGTTGGTGCTAAAAATGTTTCAGATTTTGGAGCATTTCAGATTTAAGATATTTGGATTAAGGATTTGACTTGTACCACATTTTCTTTATCCATTCGTCTGCCAATGGATATTTAAATTGCTTTTTATAACTTGGCTATTGTGAATAAGGGAGCTAATCATCCCTTTAAAAGACACAAACCCAAACACCATAACTCTGAATATTGAAATGCCAAAAGATCAAAATTCTGAAATATAATTCTGGATTTAAAATATTTTTAGGCCAGGCATGGTGGGTGATGCCCATAATCCCAGCATTTTGGGAGGCCAAGAGGATGGATCACTTGAGGTCAGGAGTTCAAGACCAACCTGGCCAGTACGGTGAAACCTTGTGTCTACTAATAAAAACACAAAAATTAGCCCAGCATATGGTGCATTCCTGTAATCCCAGCTACTCAAGAGGCCAAAGTGGGAGAATTCCTTGAACCTGGAAAGTGGAAGTTGCAGTAAGCTGAGACTATGCCACTGCATTCCAGCCTGGATGACAGAGTAAGACCCTGACTCAAAACGAAACAAAGCGAAACAAAACAAGACAAAAAAAATGCTTAAAGACATTCCTCTGGAACTTTTGTCTCCGAGGAGTACCCGGCCATGTAAGGTGTCAGTCCGCCCCTACTGTGGGGTGCCTCCCAGTTAGGCTACTTGGAGGTCAGAGACCCACTTGAGGAGGCACTCTGCCCATTCTCAGATCTCAAGCTGCGTGCTGGGAGAACCACTACTCTCTTCAAAGCTGTCAGAGAGGGACATTTAAGTCTGCGGAGGTTACTGCTGTCTTTTTGTTTGTCTGTGCCCTGCCCCCAGAGTTGGAGCCTACAGAGGCAAGCAGGACTCCTTGAGCTGTGGTGGGCTCCACCCAGTTCCAGCTTCCTGACCACTTTGTTTACCTAATCAAACAACTAACTGGGAAATGGCGAGTGCCCCTCCCCCAGCCTTGCTACCACCTTGCAGTTTGATCTCGGACTA